>NC_090395.1:25083126-25384376 GCF_036365525.1 Heterodontus francisci
GTATTGGAACAAAGTCTCCAGGTAACTCTCCCCCTTGTTAAAGTCCCGCAATGTCTGCAACTCAGTCTCCAGCTCAGCAGTTCTCAGCTGAGCAATATCCAGGCTTGGGCTGATAAGTGGCAAGTAATATTCGTGCCACACAAGTGCCAGGCAATGACCATCTCCAAAAAGAGAGAATATAGCCATCCGCCATTGACATTCAATGGCATTACAATCACTGAATCCCCACTATCAACATCCTGGGCATTACCATTGACCAGAAACTGAACTGGAGTAGCCGTATATATAAATACCATGGCTACAAGAGCAGGTCAGATGCTCGGAATCCTGCGGCAGAAAACTCACCTCCCGACTCCCCAAAGCCTGTCCACCATCTACAAGGCACAAGTCAGAAGTGTGATAGAATACTCTCCACTTGTCTGGATGGGTGCAGCTCCAACAACGCTCAAGAAGCTCAACACCATCCAGGAAAAAGCAGCCCACTTGATTGGCACCCCATCCACAAATATGCAATCCCTTCACCACCGACGCACAGTGGCAGCAGTATGTACTATCTATAAGATGCACTGCAGCAAAGCACCAAGGCTCCTTAGACAGCACCTTCCACACCCGCAACCTCGACCACCTAGCAGGACAAGGGCAGCAGATATATGGGAACACCACCAACTGTAAGTTCCCCTCCAAACCACAGACCACCTGGACTTGGAACTATATCGCCGTTCCTTTACTGTCGCTGGGTCAAAATCCTGGAACTCCCTTGTTAGCAGCACTGTAGTTGTACCTCCTCACATGGTCTGCAGCGTTTCAAGAAGGCAGCTCACCACAACCCTCTCAAGGGCAATTAGGGGTGGGCAATAAATGCTGGCCTAGCCAGTGATGCGCATATTCCTGGAATGAATATAGTAAAAAAAACAATTTAACCTACTGCCCGGGTTTAGAAAAGGAAAAAAATCCTTAAAGCTCATCAATGAAGAGTGCAGGAGGGCATGCCAGGAGCAGCAGCAGGCATACCTCAAAATGAGGAGTCAACCTGGTGACGCTACAACACAGGACTATCTGCATGCCAAACTGCGTCATTAGCATGCAATAGACAGAGCTAAGCGATCCCATAACCAACAGATCAGATCTAAGCTCTGCACTCCTGCCACATCCAGCCGTGAATGGTGGTGGACAATTAAACAACTAACTGGAGGAGGTGGTTCCACAAATATCCCCATCCTCTATGATGGGGGAGTCCAGCACATCAGTGCGTAAGGTAAGGTTGAAGCATTTGCAACAATCTTCAGGCAGAAGTGCCGAGTTGATGATCCATCTCGGCCTCCTCCTGAAGTCCCCAGCATCACAGATGCCAGACTTCAGCCAATTCGATTCACTCCATGTTATATCAAGAAACGACTGAAGGCACTGGATACTGCAAAGGCTATGGGCCCTGACAACATTCCGGCAATAGTACTGAAGACCTGTGCTCCAGAACTTGCCACGCCCCTAGCCAAGCTGTTCCAGTACAGCTACAATACTGGCATCTACCCTGTATTGTGGAAAATTGCCCAGGTATGTCCTGCACACAAAAAGCAGGACAAGCCCAATCCGGCCAATTACTGCCCCATCAGCTTACACTCAATCATCAATAAAGTGATGGAAGGCGTCATCAACAGTGCTCTCAAGCGGCGCTTGCTTCGCAATAACCTGCTCAGTGACGCTCAGTTTGGGTTCCGCCAGGGCCACTCAGCTCCTGACCTCATTACAGCCTTGGTTCAAACATGGACAAAAGAGCTGAACTCAAGAGGTGAGGTGAGTGTGACGGCCCTTGACATCAAGGCAGCATTTGACCGAGTGTGGCATCAAGGAGCCCTAACAAAACTGAGGTCAATGGGAATCAGGGGAAAACCCTCCGCTGGCTGGAGTCATACCTAGCGCAAAGGAAGATGCTAGTGGTTGTTAGAGGTCAATCATCTGAGCTCCAGGACATCACTGCAGGAGTTCCTCAGGGTAGTGTCCTAGGCCCAACCATTTTCAGCTGCTTCATCAATGACCTTCCTTCAATCATAAGGTCAGAAGTGGGGATGTTCGCTGATTGCACAATGTTCAGCACCATTCGTGACTTCTCAGATACTGAAGCAGTCCGTGTAGAAATGCAGCAAGACTTGGACAATATCCAGGCTTGGGCTGATAAGTGGCAAGTAACATTCGCGCCACACAAGTGCCAGGCAATGACCATCTCCAACAAGAGAGAATCTAACCATCACCCCTTGACATGCAAAGGCTTTACCATCGCTGAATCCCCCACTATCAACATCCTAGGGGCTACCACTGACTAGAAACTGAACTGGAGTGGCCATATAAATGCTGTGGCTACAAGAGCTGGTCAGAGGCTAGGAATCCTGCAGCGAGTAACTCACCTCCTGACTCCCCAAAGCCTGTCCACCATCTACAAGACACAAGTCAGGAGTGTGATGGAATACTCTCCACTTGCCTAGATGGGTGCAGCTCCAACAACACTCAGAAGCTCGACACCATCCAGGACAAAGCAGCCTGTTTGATTGATACCCCATCTACAAACATTCACTCCCTGCACCACCGACGCACAATGGCAGCAGTGTGTACCATCTACAAGATGCACTGCAGCAACGTACCAAGGCTCCTTAGACAGCACCTTCCAAACCCGCAACCTCTACCAACTAGAAGGACATGGGCAGCAAATGCATGGAAACACCACCACCTGCAGGTTCCCCTCCAAGTCACACACCATCCTGACTTGGAACTATATCGCCGTTCCTTCACTGTCGCTGGGTCAAAATCCTGGAATTCCCTTCCTAACAGTACTGTGGGTGTACCTACCCCACATGGACTGCATGCGGTTCAAGAAGGCAGCTCACCACCACCTTCTCAAGGGCAATTAGGGATGGGCAATAAATCCTGGCCTAGCCAACGATGCCCACATCCCATGAAAGAATTTTTTTTAAATCCCAATCACCTACCTGCTCACCTAATTAATGCCTCTGGGCTTCAGCTCTCAGGTCTCACTGTCTCCAGCTCCTTCTCTCTTGTTCTGTGAAAGACCAGATCAGCATTTCCTCCCTCACTGCACCTTGCTCTCGGCCCAACTAAAGGAGGCATTGCTGGATATTGCACTGGGAAATCAGGTGGATCAAGTGTCGTTGGAGGAGCACTTGGGTAAGACGGATCATGATATCGTAAGGTTTAGACCAGTAATGCAGAAAAGCAAGGAACAATCTAAGGTAGAACGACTAAATTGGAAGAGGGCCAAATTCGATGGGATCAGAAGGGATCTACCAGGGTAAAATCAAACCAAAGACTGACAGGAAAAGCTGTAACAGAACAATGGGTTATCTTTAAGGAAAAGTTGCTTCGGGTACAGGCCAGTTGCATTCCAACAAGAGCAAAAGGTGCGGGTGCCAAAAACAGGGCTACCTGGATGATGAGGGTGATAGAGATTATGGTGGAAAAAAAAAGAGGGTGTATGATGCATGTCAGGTGAATTCTTCAAGCAAGAACCAGGTCAAATAAAATCGGTTGAGACGAGAGGTGAATAAGAAAATAAGACAGACAAAGAGAGAATATGAAAATAACTAGGCAGTCAACATAAAAGGGAACCCAAAAATTTTCTCCCAGTTTGTAAATAGTAGGCGGGTAGTAAGAGGTGGAGTGGGGCCTATTAGGGACAAACAGGCTAATATATGCTTAGAGGTGCAGGGCAAGTCTGGACTACTTAATGAGTATTTTGTATTGGAGGCCTGCTCAGGTCAGGAAAAAAGAACCCGACCCGAACCCAACCCGAACCCAACCGAACCACAGCGGACCCGAGCCAGACCCCGACCCGGCCCAAGTCCCTCCAATTTTGCCCCGAGCCCGACCCGACCGGAGCCCGACCCGACCGGAACCCTACCCCGTCTCGGCCCGACCCGAGCCCGACCCGACCATCCCTTTACTTACCTTCCGACTGCGAAGTTCCACGAAGCTGCAGCGCATGCGCAATGACGTCATAGTGAAGTCACTCGCTCACTGCGCAGACTCAGTTTTGTCCCGGACTCCCAGCTCAGGTAAGTTTTTTAATTTCAAGATTTACCGGTAGAACACTTATCGTGTGTGTCCGGCCCGACCTGACCCGACTCGACCTGGACTCGGGCCGACCCGACCCGAGCCCGAAAGCCGGACCCGGAAGATGAGCCTGACCTGACCCGAAACCGACACATGTGGTCGAGTCCCGTCGGGTTCGGGTTGGGTAGCAAGCCTCGACTTTGTATAAGTGTTCACTAAGGAAGAGGAATCTGACAAAATATTGGTAGAAGTGGAGAGTAGAGGGAGAAAAGGGCAAAAACTGAGAGGCAGGAGGTACAAGTAAAGCACCGCCCCACAGTCCTTGTGAAAACAAAGTCCTGTCTTCACACTGAGGATACCCGCCATTGCATTGTGTGGCATTACCACCATTGCTAAATGGGATAGATTCAAAACAGATCTGACAGCTTAAAACTAGGCATCCATGAGGCACTGTGGGCCATCAGCAGCAACAAAGTTGTATTCGAATACAATCTGTAATCTCATGGCCCGGCATTTCCCTCATTCTACCATTACCATCAAGCAAAGGGATCAACCCTGGTTCAATAAAAAGTGCAGGAGAGCATGCTAGGAAGCAACACCAAGAATACCTAAAAATGAGGTGTCAACCTGGTGAAGCTAAAAACACAGGACAACTTCCATGGCAAACAGTGTAAGCAGTATGCGATAGACAGAACTAAGCGAGCCTAAACCAACAGATCAATGGAAATCAGAGACAAAACTCTCCGCTGGTTGGAGTCATACCTAGCACAATCGAAGATGGCTGTGGCTATTGGAGGCCAATCATCTCAGCCCATTGCTGCAGGGGTTCCTCAGGGTAGTGTCCTCGCCCCAACCATCTTCAGCTGCTTCATCAATGACCTTCCCTCCATCATACGGTCAGAAGTGGGGATGTTCACTGCCATATCTAGTGGTGAATGGTGATGGACAATTAAACAACTAACAGGAGGAGGAGGCTCCACAAACATCCCCATCCTCAATGATGGAGGAGCCCAGCATATCAGTGCAAAAGTAAAAGCTGAAGCATTTGCAACCATCTTCAGCCAGAAGTGCTGAATGGATGATCCATTTCGGCCTCCTCCAGAGGTCCCCAACATCACAGATGCTAGTCTTCAGCCAATTCGATTCACTCCACGTGATATCAAGAAATGGCTGAAGGCACTGCATATTGCAAAGTCCTGACAACATTCCGGCTGTAGTACTAAAGACATTTGCTGCAGAACTAGCCACGCCCCTAGCCAATCTGCTCCAGTACAGCTACAACATTGGCATCTACCCAACACTGTGGAAAATTGGCTAAGTATGTTCTGTCCACAAAAAGCAGAAAAAATCCAATCCAGCCAATTGTCACCCCATCAGTATACTCTCAATCATCAGCAAAGTGATGGAAGATGTCGTCGACAGTGCTGCTGAATCAGCAACAACCTACTCACTGATGCTCAGTTTGGATTCTGCCTGGGTCATTCAACTCCTGACCTCATTACAGCCTTGGTCCAATGACTGTCATCAAGGCAGCATTTGACCGAGTGTGACATCAAGGAGCCCTAGTAAAATTAAAGTCAATGGAAATCAGAGACAAAACTCTCCACTGGTTGGAGTCATACCTAGCACAATAGAAGATGGCTGTGGCTGTTGGAGGCCAATCATCTCAGCCCATTGCTGCAGGGGTTCCTCAGGGTAGTGTCCTCACCCCAACCATCTTCAGCTGCTTCATCAATGACCTTTCCTCCATCATACGGTCAGAAGTGGGGATGTTCACTGATGATTATACAATGTTCCGTACCATTCACAACTCCTCAGGTACTGAAGCAGTTCATGCCCATATGCAGCAAGACCTGGACAACATTCAGGCTTGGGCTGTTAAGTGACAAGTCACATTCATGCCACACAAGTGCCAGGCAATGACAATCTACAAAAAGAGAGATGTTAACCATCTCCCCATAACATTCAATGACATTACCATCACTGAAACTCCCACTAACAACATCTTGAGGGTTACCATTGACCGGAAACTGAACTGCAACAGCCACAGGCTGAATATAGAAAGTTCAGAGGGGAAGTGAAAAAGCAAATAAGAGAAGCAAAGACAGAAAATGAAAAGTGACCAACAGCTAACATAAAAGAGAATCCCAAAGTCTTCCATCGCCATATAAATAGGAAAAAAGGTGGTAAAAGGAGGAGTAGAACCTACTAGGAACCTAAAAAGGGGATTTGCACATGGAGGCAAGATGAATAGCTGAGGTATTAAATGAATCCTTTGCATCTGTCTTTACCAAGGAAGAAGATGCGATCCAGGCCACTGTGAAAGAGGAGGTAATTAATGCACTAGAAGGATTTAAAATTGATAAGAGGAGGTATTAGATAGGCTATCTATACTTAAAGTTGATAAAACACCAGTACTGGATGAGATGTATCCAAGGATATTGAGGGAAGTGAGAGTGGAAATTGCAGAGGCACTGGCCTTAATTTTCCAGTCTTCCTTAGACTCAAGGTTGATGCCAGAGGACTGGAGAATCGCAAATGTTACACCCTTGTTCAAAACAGGATGTTAAGATAAGCCCAGCAACTACAGACCAGTCAGTTTAAATTCGGTGGTGGGGAAACTTCTAGGAACAATAACTCTGGACAAAATTAATAGGCACATGGGCAAATGCGGGTTAATTAAGGAAAGCCAGCATGGATTTGTTAAGAGAAATGTTTGACTAACATGCTGGAATTTTTTGAAGAGGTACAGAGAGGGTTGATGAGGGCAATGCTGTTAATATGGTGTGCATGGACTTACAAAAAGAATTTGATACTGTGCCACACAACAGACTTGTGAGCAAAGTTATAGCTCATGGAATAAAAGGGACAGCAGCAACATAGATACGAAATCAGCTGTGTGAAAGGAAACAGAGCGTAGTGATTAATGGATGCTTTTCCGGCTGGAGGAATGTTTGTAGTGGAGTTCCCCAAGAGTCAATGTTGGGACCCTTGCTCTTCCTGATATATATTAATGACCTAGACCTTGATGCCCTTGGAGAAGAGAAGGCTGAGAGGGGATTTGATAGGGGTATTCAAAATCATGAAGGGCCTGGACAGAATAGATAGACAGAAACTGTTCCCACTTGTGCAAGAATCAAGAAAAAGAGGGCAAAGATTTAAGGCAATTGCCAACAAAAGCAATGCCAACATGAGGAAAAACCTTTTCTCGCAGCGAGTAGTTAATCTCTAGAATGCACTGCCTGGGAGCGCGGTGCAGGCGGTTTCAATCAAGGCATTCAAAAGGGAATCACGCGGTTATCTAAAAAGGAAGAATGTGCAGGGTTACAAGGAGAAGGCGAGGGGAGTGACACTAGGTGAGTTGCTCATCTGGAGAGCTGCTGCAGACACAATGGGCTATAACAATTCTGTGATTCTGTGACATAAAATACTGTGGCTACAAGAGCATGTCAGAAGCTGGGAATTCTGTGGCAAGTAACTGACCTCCTGACTCACCAAAGCCTGTCCACCATCTCAAGGCACAAGTCAGGAGTTTGATGGAATACACTGCACTAGCCTGGTGAGTGCGGCTCCAACAACACTCAAGAAGCTCAACACATCCAGGGTAAAGCAGCCCGCTTGATCAGCACCCCATCCACCACCTTAAACATTAACTCCCTTCACCATTGACGCGTGGTGGCAGTAGTGTGTACCATATGCAAGATGCACTGCAGCAACTCGCCTTCTTGGACAGCACCTTCCAAACCCACAACCTCTTCCACCTAGAAAGACAAGGGCACCAGACCCATGGGAACACCACCATGTGTGAGTTCCCCCCCAAACGATACACCATCCTGAGTTAGAAATATATCACCATTCCTACACTGTTGCTGGATCAAAATCCTGGAACTCCCTCCCTAACAGCACTGTAGATGTACCTGTACCAAATGGACTGCAGCAGTTCAAAAAGGCAGCTCGCCACCACCTTCTCAAGGGCAATTAGGGATGGCCAATAAATGCTGGCCTAGCTCATGAAACGAATAAAATAAAAGTTTTTGTCACCCAGTCCAGATGGCTTGCATCCCAGGTTGCTAAAGGAAGTTGGGGTGGAGATAGTGGAAGGGTTTGCCGTAATCTTCCAAACGTCCCTAGATATGGGAGAGGTGCCAGAGGACTGGAGAGTGGCAAATGTGACACCCTTATTCAAGAAAGGTCCTAGGACAGTCCTAGTAACTACAGGCCAGTTAGTTCACCATCAGTGGTGGGTAAGGTTTTAGAAACAATCACCAGGGGGAAAAAATTAATAGGCACTTAGGTAGGTTTGAGTTAATTAAGGAAAACCAGCGTGATTTCTAAAAGGCAAATCAAACTTGACTAATGTATTTGAATTTTTTGATGAAGTAACAGAGAAGGTTGATAAGGGAATGTAGTGGACGTTGTCTATATGCATTTAAAGAAAGCATTTGATAAAGTACCACATAAAAGGTTGGTTAATAAAATTGAGGCTCATGGAATAGGAGGATCATTGTCCAGTTGGATAAAAATCTTGGCTTAAGGACAGAAAACAGCAAGTTGTGGTAAATAGTTGTTTTTCAGACCGGAGTATGGTTGATAGTGGTGTTCCCCAAAGGTCAGTACTGGACCACTGCTTTTTTTTGCCATATATAAATGATTTGGATCTTGGAATACAGAGCAAAATTTCAAAGGTTACCAGTGATACCAAACTTGAAGGAATAGCAAACAGTGAGGATGATATGAATCACCTGCAACAGGACACAAATAGGCTAGCAGAATGGGCAGACAAATGGCAAATGGAATTTAATACAGACAAGTGTGAGGTGATGCATTTTTGCAGAAGGGACAGGGTGAGGCAATATAGACACTAGTCTAGTAACCCAGAGCCCCAGCCTAATGGTCTGGGGACATGGGTTTGAATCCCACCATGGCAGATGGTGGGATTTGAATTCAATTAATAAATTAATTAATAAATCTGAAGCTCCTAACCTCATCACAGCCTTGTTCTAAACATGAACAAAAGAGCTGAAATCCAGAGGTGAGGTGAGAGTGACTGCCCTTGACATCAAGGCAGCATTTGACCTAGTATCAAGGACCATAGCAATACAATCGGGGGAAAACTCTCTGCTGGCTGGAGTCATACCTAGCACAAAAAAAGATGGTTTTGCTTGTTGGAGGTCAACCATCTCAGTCCCAGAACATCACTGCAGGAGTTCCTCAGTCTAGTGTCCTCGGCCCAACCATCTTCAGCTGCTTCATCAATGATTTTCCCTCCATCAGAAGGTCAGACGTGGGGATGTTTGCTGAAGACTGCACAACGTTCAGCACCATTCGCAACTCCTCAGATACTGAAGCAACCCATTCCAGCAAGACCTGGACAACATCCAGGCTTGGGCTGATAAGTGGCAAGTAACATTCATGCCACACAAATGCCAGGCAATGACTATCTCAAACAAAAGAGAATCTAAGCATCTCCCTTGCCATTCAATGGCATTACCATCGCTGAATCCCCTACTATCAACATCCTGGGAGTTATTGTTGACCAGAAACTGAACTGGACCAGCCATATAAATGCTGTGGCTACAAGAGCAGGCCAGAGGCTGGGAATTCTGTGGCGAGTAACTCACTTCCTGTCTCCCCAATGCCTGTCCACTATCTACAAGGCACAAGTCAGGTGTGTGATAGAATACTTTCTACTTGCACGGATGGATGCAACTCCAACGACACTCACAAAGCTCCACACCATCCAGGACAAAGCAGTCTGCTTGATTGGCACCCCATTCACCACCCTCAACATTCATTCCCTCCACCACCGACGCACAGTGGAAGCAGTGTGCACCATCTATAAGATGCACTGCAGCAACTCACCAAGGCTCCTTCAACAGCATTTTCCAAACCTGCAACCTCTACCACCTAGAAGGACATGGGTAGCAGATGCATGGAAACACCATCACCTGCAAGTTCTCCTCCAAGCTACACAGCAATATTGACTTGGAATTATATTGCCATTCCCTCACTGTCACTGGGTCAAAATCCTGGAACTCCCTTCCTAACAGCACTGTGGGTGTGCCTACACCCCAAGGACTGCAGTGGTTCAAGAAGGCATCTCACCACCACCTTCTCAAGGGAAATTAGAGATGGGCAATAAATGCTGGCCTAGCCAGCGATGCCTACATCCTACGAACGAATAAAAAAAAAACTTAATGGCACAATTCTAAAGAGTGTGCAGGAACAGAGTGACCGGGGCGGGGGGGGAGCGGTGCATGTGCATCGATCTTTGAAGGTGCCTGGACATATTGAGAGAGTGGTTAGCAAAGTATATGGGATCTTGGGCTTCATAAATAGAGGCATTGAGTACAAAAGCAGGGAAGTTATGCTGAACCTTTATGAAGCTCTGATTAGGCCTCAAGTAGAGTACTGCATCCAGTTCTGGTCTTCACACTTCAGGAAGGATGTAAGGGTCCTTGAGAGGGTGCAGAGGAGATTTATCAGAATGATTCCAGGGATGGGGGATTTTAGTTCCAAGGTTAGGTTGGAAAAGCTGGGGTTGTTCTTCTTGGAACATAGGAGACGAGGGGAGATTTAATAGAAGTGCACAAGATAATGATAGGCTTTGATAAGGTAGACAAGGAAAAACTGTTTCCATTAACAAATGACTAGAGGACAGAGATTGAAGGTTTTGGGCAAGGGATGCAGGGGGAATATGAGGAAGAGCTTTTTTCCACAGTGGATGGTAATGACCTGGAACTCGCTGCCCACAAGGGTGGTGGAAGCAGAGACAATCAATGACTTTAAGAGGAAACAGGAGGGCCACTTGAAGGAAATAGACTTGCAGTGCAATGGGGAGCCAGCAGGGGAGTGGGTCTGACTGGATAGCTCAGTAGAAAGCCAGCATGGACCTGACATGCCAAAAGGCCTCCTTCAGTGCGGATATGAGTCTATATGACTCTATAACCTCTCCACTGCCTTTGTCCGGTCATTTGACCACTTGTTCACAACATCCAGTTTTGAATGACCCTTAAAGTTTCTCCATTTGACCATCGGAGAGTCCAAAACCACTGTCTTTGGGCCCTACCGCAAATTTGGTTCTCTCACTATTGGCTGCAACTCCCTTCACAGCCACTACATCAGGCTGAACTGGACTGTCTACAACCTTGACATTCCCCAGTTCAGCTTCCAAACCAATACCCTCTCCATCACAAAAACCCTTACTTCCACCTTTACAATATCACCTGTTTCCATCCCATTTTGGTTAATTTGTGGCTGATACCCTCACACGTGCCTTTCCCAGCTTCAGACTTGATTACTCTAATGCTTTCCTAGACAGCCTTCCGTCCTCCAATAACCAAAGCTCTGTAGCTCATGTCCTCTTTCACCAAGTCATTCACCCATCACCCCAGCCTCAATTATACATTCCTAATATTAGAGCTATAGAAGTGAAACCAAAAAGCACTTGTTCACACAAAGGATAGTAGAAATCTCTCTCCCCAAGAACTATGGATGCTTTGTCAATTGAAATTTCCAAGAATGAGATTAAAGGATTGTTGTTAGGTAAGGGTATCAAGCGATATGGATCAAAGACAGATAAATGGAGTTGAGGTACACAGAAGCCATGGTTTAACTGAATAGTGGAACAGGCTTGAGAGACAGAGATGTCTACTCCTGTTCCTATATACAAGCTCCTGGACTAAAATGAATCAAATTTAAAATCCTCATCCTCTTGTTTAAATCCCATCAGTACCTCACCCCTCAATAACACTGTAAACTTCTCATGCCCGACAAACCTCACAAACCCTCTGACTTTTGCCTCTCATCCAATTCCACTCCACCAATGGGGGAATTCATGTCTTGGATCCAGCATTCTAAAATTTGTCCCTTTCTGTCATTGTTGACAAAAAAGCAGCCTGACAGCACTGCCAGTGACCCAGAACAATTCCTGTGAGGATCAGATGTAATTAATCCCAGTGTTTGGAAACATTCCCAATTTGTCATACTGGAAATCCAAAGAAGGGAATGGAATTAAAATTAAAAAGGGAAAATTAAACCAAATTTAAACTTTAAAAACCAGTGATTACTGAGTAACAATTTTACCTTGATTTCCAGTTTTGGATAACTTTGGTGTGCTCGTCATTAAGAAATGTACGCCAATATCATCATTATGGCAGCCATTAGAATTCTGAAATAGTAAAATAAGATTATTATTAACAACAAGATCAACTCCAATATTGAACTAATTCTCAGGCCTACTCCAAATACATTCACATTTTTTAAAGGCAAAATTTTCAACCATATGCCATTCCCAAAGCAATACTTGCCATATTTTTGAATCCTTGGCAATACTGGTCAAATCCATATAAGGTAGCATGAACTCCAATTTAAAAATATAAGGGCATTATATTTCTCTG
This sequence comes from Heterodontus francisci, assembly GCF_036365525.1. Lineage (NCBI taxonomy): Eukaryota > Metazoa > Chordata > Chondrichthyes > Heterodontiformes > Heterodontidae > Heterodontus > Heterodontus francisci. The sequence continues at coordinate 25,095,585 of NC_090395.1, forward strand.
CTTTAAATCCCAGGTGCACTTATTTTTGGGGTGCATCACAGAAGGAAAATAGGCAGAGACCCATTATACTGGGTCTCTACCCAAATTATATTGCCCAGGTACTTCTTGTCGCAAATTTGGCATGTGATTCATTGCATCTCAAAGAGGCACATATTCAATTTAACAGTGGTCAAATTATGTCAGAAACCTGTGACCACATTTCTTCTAACTCGACTAGTTAAGGCCAGGTTACAGGCTGTCCCCATTTAAACTAGGCATTGGATGTCAGAATACTGAATACTGAATTCAGTTAAAGTAGACTTGAAACTATGCAGATAAATTAAAACAGATTTCAGGTCCTTATATTTTTGACATTAGTTAACTTCCTGCTACAGTAGGGGTGGACTGGAAACTGAAAGATGAAAATTCAATTAAAATTAAAGAGGGAAAATTATTCCAAATGCAAATTTTAGAAATGCAATCACTACTATTATCATTTTAACCTTAATTTTAAGATCTAGATAACCTTGGAGTGCTCAGTGTTAAAATGTATAAGCTTATACCATCCACGGTAGCCATTTGATTCTGGAAACATAAAACACAATTATCATTACAGGGAATAGATGTGGAATGGTTATAAAGTCCAAATTTGGAGGAGAAACTAGAGTGGTTGAAGCCCACCACCACCTGTACAAAACAGTAGGCCCATCTGCTATACTCTTAGGTGGTATAAGCTATTCAGAAGAGGACAGATTGGAGGCACTTTTCAATGCAAGAGAGATGTGGCACAGGAGCATATCTAACTACTATCCTCTTGGATAAAATTATTGGTCCTGCAGGATCTTTCTCCAGCTCATCTAACCACCTCCCTTGACATGCAATGGCAATACATTGCTGAATCCCCCATCCATCAACATCCTGGCTAAGCTAACGAACAACATTTCCCGCTTTGCCCCATAAGAAATATTATGAAACCAGCTGCACTAGAATACCCATCAGGAAGATTAGCATATGAAGCATCACTGAAAATGACTAGTTTTGTGTTCTTTGGATCACCTAAGCGTGGGAGCTTAAATATGCATTTCTCCAGATTAACCTTTCCTAATGTTTTATTTGCCATTAAAACATTCTCAACTTTAGGGTGTTTCATCATAGTACTTAACACATCAAAATTAGCATCTGGTCCAGTTGAGTGCACGGCCAGTTCAACTGACCAATCAAGCTTCATAATTGCTCTGTCTCTTCTTTCGATATAACATCATCTTTCTGTAATGATCTAGCACGATTAAGTAATACTCTCTAAATAGGACTGTTGATTTCAAGTTACTCCAGACCTACTCTACAGCCCCACAAGCCTGACTCAAAATTCTAATTTCTACTCTAAACTGAACCTTTATTGTCGACTCCCTCTAGTGGCACACTGCTCATGATACACAAAGCATCAGGTGGCCTCAAACATAAAATCAACAATAAAGTGCATCCTTCCCCTTCTTGGTAAATGGGAGTTTCATTGGTTTGCTTACATTGTTCTATTTGGATATTACTTCAGTTTGTAACATAATTGCTTAAGTGGTGGACGTTTCCATTCACGAGTAGAGTATCGACATGTGGCATCAGGTATTGTCTTATTTAACTTGTGCTTGATCTGAAATGTTGATGTCTGGATCGGACACAATGCTAGCGAATGGATGGTGTTTGCAACACTTTGAAGAACAATGCATTTCATGTGATCATTTGTGAAGCATGCTTAGCAGTGATCAATAAGCCTTTTGTGCTAGTCATAACAAATGGCTGGATGTCATAGGAGGTTGTTTGCTTTCCAACATAACCATCACATTTTACAAGAACTTTGTCTCCTGCCTTTAATGATGTAGTTCTGAATTTCAAGTTTCACACTGCTTTTGCTTTCATGCAATCTTTCTGTCCTCGATCACTCTCAAGAAGGCCCTTCACAAGTGCAATTAGGGATGGGCAATAAATGCTGATCTAGCCAGTGACGCCCACATCCCATGATCGAATAAAAAATAGTAGTGGGCAAATTACCGGAATCAATTCTGAAAGACAGGATAAACTGTCACTTAGAATGGCACAGAGTAATCAAGGTTAGTCAGCATGGATTTGTCTAACTAACTTGATTGAATTTTTTGAAGAAGTAACAAGGAAGATTGATGAGGGTAGTGCAGTTGATGTGGTCTACATAGATTTTAGCGAGGCTTTTGGCAAGATCCCACATGGCAGACTGTTTAAAAAAAAGCCAATGGGATCCAGGGAAATGTAGTAAGCTGGATACAAAATTGGCTCAGTGGCAGGAAACAAAGGGTAATTGGCGACGGGCGTTTTTGCAACTGAAAGGCTGCTTCCAGTGGCGTTCCGCAGGGCTCAATACTAGGTCCCCTATTTTTTGTGGTATATCTTAATGATTTGGACATAAATGCAGTGGGCATGATCAAGAGGTTCGCAAACTACATAAAAATTGGCCGTGTGGTTGATAGCGAGGAGGATAGCTGTAGACTGCAGGAAGATATCAATGGACTGGTCACGTGGGCAGAAAAGTGGCAAATGGAATTCAACCCAGAGAAGTGTGAGATGATACATTCGGGGAGGTCAAACAAGGCAAAGGAATACACAATAAATGCGAGGGTACTGAGAGATGTAGAGAAAATGAGAGACCTTGGAGTGAGTGTCCACAGATCCCTGAAGGTAGCAGGACAGGTCAATAAGGTGGTTAAGAAGGCATATGGACTCCTTTCCTTTATTAGCCAAGCCATAGAAAATAAGAGCAAGGTGCTTATGCTGGAACTGCATACATCATTAGTTAGGCCACAACTTGAGCACTGCATGCAGTTCTGGTCATCTCATTCCAGAAAGGATGTAATTGCACTCGAGAGTGGACAGAGGAAATTTATGAGGATGTTGCCAGGACTGGAAAATGCAGCTATGAGGAAAGATTGGATAGACCTGGGTTGTTCTGCTTGGAACAGAGGAGGCGGAGGGGAAATTTGATTGAGACGTACAAAATTGTGAGGTGCCTGGATACCTTAGCAGAGAGGTCAGCGACCGGGGCATAGATTTAAAGTGACTGGTATAAAGATTAGAGGGAAGATGAGAAAAGATTCTGGAACTCACTGCCTGAAAGAGTAGTAGAGACCTTCAACTCATTTAAAAGGTGTCTGGATGTGTACCTCAAATGCTGGGGCTATGGAACAAATGCTGGAAAGTGGCATTAGGCTGGGTGGCTCGTTTTTCAGCCAGCACAGACACAATGGGCCAAGTGGCCTCTTTCTGTAGCATAAACTTTCTATGATTCTATGCAGTTCAGCAGTCTGTTTTGCTTTTATTTTAGTGCCACTTCTCTTCCGGAAATGCCTACCTTGAAGAAGTTCTGCTCTTCTCGCCGACAGGGTTTTCGTTTGTCTCTTTTACCTTGTTCACCTTTGCTTTACTTCTATTTTACCCCTGGTGTTTTATAAAGTATCGACCAACACTCGTTTTCACAGCCACATCTCCTTCCTCAGTGACTGTCTCCAACTTATTCCATGTGGATTCCAACTGAAGTTTCATCCTTCGTGTTTTGAATCCACCCAGGATTATAGGTATCTCCGAGAAATACAACGTTCCCCGGACTGCTGTTCTCGCTGCATCCTGAGATCCACACTCAGTGCCATGCACTGCCACATGTACGCACTGGACCTCTCTCTCCAGAAGCACTGCCTCACCTTACCTCAAAGCTGTTCTACTCCGCAGTTTCATTTCATCCTTCGTCTTATCCGACGAATTAACAAAAAAAAATGTTCTTCCTTTCAGGTGTTAAGGAACGCAAGCTGCAGCAGCTGATGGGGACTAAGCCCCTCCAGATCCTTCTTCCCCTTCACTTCCCTCTGACCCCACCCCTTCTGATCTGACCCCTTGCCACGCATTCACTATACCCTCTGACCTTCCCCTCTCTGATGCTGAACGTTCTGTACTCAGCAAAGGACTCAGTTTTATCCCCTTACGCCCCCACCTCAATGAATTTCATGCTCGGCATGAAGTTGAGCTCTTCTTCCGTCGCCTTCGCCTCCGTGCTCACTTCTTTGACCAGGAGTCCTCCCCCCGACCAGCAAACCCATTCACCCACCTCCAGCACTCTCCCTCTACCTGGACCCCTCCTTCTGGCTTCTTACCCACTCTTGATCTTTTAATTGAAAACTGTCGGCGAGACATCGGCCGTTTCAATTTCTCTGCCCCCCTCACTCACTCTAACCTGCCCCCCTCTGAACTTGCCGCACTCCGTTCTCTCAGGTCTAGCCCCGATGTTGTCATCAAACCTGCAGTTAAGGGTGGTGCTGTTGTTGTCTGGCGTACCAACCTCTACCTTGCTGAGGCTCAGCGCCAACCCTCAGACGCTTCGTCCTACTTCCCCCGGACCATGAGCCCACCACCAAACATCAAGCTACTGTCCACAGAACTGTCAATGATCTCATCTCCTCTGGAGATCTTCCCTCCACAGCTTCCAACCTCATAGTCCCACAACCTCGGACAGCCCACTTCTACCTCCTTCCCAAAATCCACAAACAGGACTGTCCCGGCAGACCCACTGTTTCAGCCTGTTCCTGCCCCTTTGAACTTATTTCTTCCTATCTTGACACTATATTTTCTCCCCTGGTCCAGTCTCTTCCCACCTACATCCTTGACTCTTCTGACGCCCTACGTCATTTTGACAATTTCCAGTTTCCTGGTCCTAACCGCCTCCTCTTTACTATGGACATCCAATCTCTCTACACCTCCATCCCCCACAAGAACGGTTTGAGGGCTCTCCGCTTCTTCCTTGAGCAGAGGCCCAACCAGTCCCCATCCACCACCACCCTCCTCTGCCTGGCTGAACTTATTCTCAAATGGAACCACTTCTCCTTCAAGTCCACTCACTTCGTTCAAGTAAAATGTGTTGCTAAGAGTACCCGTTATGCCTGTCTTTTTGTGGGATAGGTCGAGCATTCTTTGTTCCAGTCCTACTCAGGCCCAATCCCCCAACTCCTTTTCCGGTATATTAAAGAGAGATACAGCACTGAAACAGACCCTTTGGCCCACCGAGACAGTGCCAACCATCAACCACCCATCTATACACTAATCCTACATAAATTCCACATTCCCTACCACATCCCCACCTTCCCTCAATTCTCCTACCACCTACCTACACTAGGGGCAATTTACAATGGCCAATTTACCTATCAACCTGCAAGTCTTTGGCTGTGGGAGGAAACTGGAGCACCCAGTGGAAACCCACACAGTCACAGGGAGAACTTGCAAACTCTGCAAAGACAGTATCCAGAACTGAACCTGGGTTACTAGAGCTGTGAGGCTGCAGTGCTAACCACTGCACCACTCGTGATATCAATAACTGTATCGGTGCCATTTCCTGCTCCCGCCCGGAACTAGAAAACTTTATCAACTTTGCTTCTAATTTCCACCCTTCTCTCACCTTCACATGGTCCATCTCCGACACTTCACTTCCCTTCCTCGACTTCTCTGTCTCCATCTCTAGGGTGATAGGCTGTCTACCAATATTCATTATAAGCCCCCCGACCCACACAGCTACCTCGACTACACTTCTTCACACCCTGCCTCCTGTAAGGACTCCATTCCATTCTCCCAGTTTCTCCATCTCAGATGCATCTGCTCTGATGATGCAATCTTCCACAACAGTGCTTCTGTCTTCCTTTTCCCTCAACCGAAGATTCCCCCCCACTGTGGTTGACAGGGCCCTCAACCGTGTCCGGCCCATTTCCCGCACCTCTACCCTCACCCCTTTCCCTCCCTCCCAGAGCTGCAACAGGGTACCCCTTGTCCTCACTTTCCACCCCACCAGCCTCCAGATTCAAAGGATCATCCTCCTCCACTTCCGCCACATCCAGCGTGATGCCACTACCAAATACATCTTCCCCTCCCTTCCCCTGTCAACATTCCGAAGGGATCGTTCCCTCCGCGACACCCTCGTCCACTCCTCCATTACCCCCACCACCTCGTCCCCTTCCCACGGCACCTTCCCCTGCAATCGCAGGAGGTGCAATACCTGCCCCATTTACCTCCTCTCTCCTCACTATCCAAGGCCCCAAATACTCCTTTCAGGTGAAGCAGCGATTTACTTGTACTTCTTTCAATTTATTATGCTATATTCTTTGCTCACAATGTGGTCTCCTCTACATTGGGAAGACCAAGCGCAGATTGGGTGACTGCTTTACGGAACACCTCTGCTCAGTCCGTAAGCATGACCCTGAGATTCCGGTTGCTGGCCATTTCTACGCCCCCTCCTGCTCTCATGCTCACAGCTCTGTCCTGGGATTGGTGCAGTGTTCCAGCGAATATCAATGGAAGCTGGAGGAACGCATTTCATTTACCGATTAGGCGCGCCACAGCCTGCCAGACTGAACATTGAATTCAATAATTTCAGAACATGATGGGCCCCCCTGCCCTTTTTATGTATAGTTATTTTTTCTTTTTTTCTTTTTTCTTCGGTTATTTTAGTTTTTTTTTAGTTTGGTTAGTTTGTTTCTACTGTGCCTACCCACTGTTCCAGTTTTTGTAAAAATATTTTAATGTTTGTGTTTGGAGTGCTTTGTGCTTTACAGTCAATTCACACCCTTTCTGTACCAACGTTTTGTCTTTCAGCACACCATTAACATACCGTTTGCCTTTGTTCCATGACCTTCTGGTCAGTTATTCTCTGTGACCTTGTCCTGTCAACACCTTCTCTCTCGTTATCTCTTGCCCCACCCTCTGCTTTACTAGCTTAAAACCTTTTACATTTCTAATATTTGTCAGTTCTGAAGAAGGGTCACCGACCTGAAACGTTAACTCTGCTTCTCTCTCCACAGGTGCTACCAGACCTGCTGAGCATTTCCAGCATTTCTAGTTTTTATTTCAGATTTCCAGCATCTGCTGTATTTTCCTTTTATTTGTTCTATTCGAGTAGGTGGCTTGCTATGCGGATTGTTAAACAGGCTCACCAGTGGCCTACAATCGGTTACCACTTCAAAATTGTTTCCATACAAGTAGGATGCTCCATATGATTGAAAGTGCTTCTCTTTGTGAATATCGTTGTTCTACAGGCATTAATGATCTTTTTGCAATCGCAACTATCAATGGGTGACCTGCTTTGTTTTTCTGCACAAGAACTGCACCTAAGCCAACCAGGCTCACATCCATGACTAGCTAGATGGTTTTCTCAGGATCGAAGTAATCATTAGTGCAACATACTAACAACCGTTGTTTGATCTGGTGTACAGCTTGTTTGTGCAATTTAGTCCACACCCACTTGGTGATCTCTTTTGTCAGATCGTGTAGGAGGGCAAACAGTGTAGCGAGGTCAGGAATAAAACAACTATAGTATGTGTGAAGCGCAGACTCTGGATTTCATACACATTTGTAGATCTGTAGAGTGTGCAATGGCTTCAACTTTCCGTGGATCAGGTGATTCCGTTTTCATTGAACGGGCACTTGTTCAGGGTGAGGTTGAATTCTTTAAGATGTTGTAGGCATGCATGTAGGCATGTCTCGAGCTCACTTTCAGTGCAACCGTAGATAAGAATGTCATCATTGATATTCAGCGTGCCCTCAAGTCCTTGTAGTGCAAATGAATCATGTGCTGAAATACCTCAGCTGCTGAGTTGACTCTAAAGTTGTGCCTCTTGTATGAAAAGAGCCCGATGTCAGTAGAGAACACGAAGATACCTCGATTCTTCTGTAAGCTCGATTTGATGGTAGCCTGCATTGAGGTCAAGTTTGGCTAAATGTTTGGCTCCATTCACTTTCTCTATGATATCATCAATTGTCGGTGCCAAATGTCTTTCTCACTGTATTGCTTAGTTTGGTGATTGCATTTCGACGCATATTCTATCTAGTTCTCGCTCTTGGGTTTCTTGATAACTTGTGTGATTGAGACCTAAGGAGTAGGTTTATCCCTACCATTCTCAATAATGTTAAGGTCAAGCAAGCGCTGACATTCCTTCTCTGTCTGCTTTCTGATATGGAATGGTATTCGTCTATGTTGACGCACAACTGGACGCATCTTGGGTTCTACATGCAGCTTGCACACAGCACCCTTCATTTGCCGATACCAGTGAAATGGTCAGCATACAGTTCAAGAACATTGTTGGTACGCATAGGAACTGCATATGTGACTGCAATTATGTGCAGATCTGTTGCTGTATGGAAACTGATGAGCGTGTCCCATTCTCCCATTCTCCAGTGTTACGACCAGATGAGGAAGGGATCTCAGGCCCCGCTCTCGCCCCTTCTCTGGTTTGGCCATAAAATTTATCTTTTTAAACACAGTGATTTTAGCTTACCACCTCAGTGAGCCCTTGCTCATTGAACTCTAATTACAATTGTAAATGAACCAATCAGACAGGTTTTCTTGGTTTTAAACAAGAAAGATGTAAGTTTATTCACTTTTTCACTTTAAAAGTTAAAATTACTAAAATATGCACTGCGTCCACGTTCACATGCACACGAGAGGCACACACACATACAAATAGACACAGATGGGAAGAAAGAATTGGGAAGTTGAAGTAGAGTTGGCAATAAATGGAATACAGATACTGTCCTTAGTGTCCTTGGTACAATGTCGTTGACAGAAGTAAAAGTCTGGGAGTCCTCGCTGGCGCCATGTGCACAATTTCAGGCTTGTTTATCTGGTACCAAAAGGCTGAAGGTAGGTTTCAACTGTCTCCTTGGTGTTCGCCTGTAAAGTTCTGTAGTCTTGAGGTTTTAAAAACTGCCACCATGGTTTCCCTGGGACTTTGGTGGAGAAGGAGACAGAGAGACATTTTTTTCTGCCAGTCCAGTTGCAGTCTTTTGTTCACTCTGAGGCACAATTCAAAAAACCTCAGCCTTATGCCAACAGGTAAGTCATGTGACAATCTCTTTGCTTAAAACCACAGTTCCTGGAGGGGTGTTGGAATTTAGAGTCTTTCAGACATAATCTGTGGGGGGTGAAGTTTGGCTCCTACAAAGTCAAAGGGGTGTCGATGTCTTTTGATTACCCCTATTGGCAAAACCAATCTCGCTAATTGAATCAGGGAGCACTCCCATTGTCTCTCTATTCAGCTGTCTCTCAGCCAGCCCTTAACTTCTCAGAATGCAAATGTACGACCATCTTTTTCGCTGTTCAGTTCTGTTTTTTTCTTTTAAAAAGTCATTTGTAGTGTCCACTAAAAGATTCAAGCAGAGTCACATGTGACAAAATTAATGTTTCCATTTGGCAGGTGTGGTTTCCGTCACACCAGATAGGACACAGAAAACAACATTCATTCTGGTGTCTTTGTATGTGACTGGCGTTTCAAAAGTGCCAAAACTTTCAGTGGTTTGTAACTGTTTAAGGGCAAGATTTTTATATTCTCTGGCTTGCAAAGGATGGGGCAGTCATGAAGTTTGTTGACGGTTTTATCTCCCATGACGTTAACAGATGCTCCTGTATCGATGAGAGCATCTACTTTCGAGCAGCCAGTGGTCACTGTCACACGTGGCTGGTTGTTGCATCCGGAAGAGAGCACAAAAGTATATTCCAGGTCATCTATCTCTACATTGGATTTTTCTCTTGCCTTTTTGGTGTGGTACGCATATGTAGCATCCTCTTGGTGGTATTGGTCTTAACAGTTGATTTTGCTGACATGGGCAAACATATGCAAAATGGTTGACTTTTCCCACAAGATTTACACTACTTGCCAGCAGCAGGGCATATTGTGTGGATAGGTACCGCCATAGTGGAAGCATTGCTTAGTCAAGTAATGTTGCTGTTTGCAAGATTGCTGTCATTGCTTTGCAGGTAGTTGCCTGGCACATGAGCGGTTCACAAGAGTTGAGCTTGAAGTGTGGCAATTGCTGTTTGTAGCCTCAACTTCAGCAGCTCTGGACTGTGAAAGGGATAGCGATCTTGCTAACTCCAGCAGCTGTGACAGATTTCTGTCTTTCTCAAGTGTTTAATGCGTATTTGACTGGAGAGGCAACCTTCAATCATTTGTGTTTTGATTTCCCATTCAACGGGTTTGACGGCACCAAAGTCACATGTGTGCAATATTGATCAATTGTCTCATTTGCTTCTTGCTTGGTTCATCAGAAAATAATTGTTTCATATATTGTATTCTTCTTGGAGTGAAATAAGTTGTTAGTCTACTTTCTGATGAGTTGTAGTTGTCTTGTGCAGGCATAAGTTTCTCAAAAATATTTTCCAATTTTTCACCTCTAGAGTGAAGAAGTAAGGCCTTTTTTCTCTTATCAACGGTGATTCCAAAGCCACCATTGCGGCCTCAAATTGTCACAGCCACATCTGCCAACGTGGATACACAGATGAGGGCTCAGAGTGCATGTCAAAATGTGATAGGTTGTGCATAGCCATTGCCATCTTGATCATCAGTGCAGCAATAGTGTGTGATCAAAGATCCAGGATAATGTTCCGCAAGCACAATCACACAGACATCGTCAAAAGTATTAATGGCAGGTGGATGAAACAAATGCACATTTTGTGGGTGCTATGATCCTGCATAAGCAGACCTAACTACCCTTGCACTGGTGTATGAGACAAAATGGCTGTCTTGCAATAGCTGCACAAAAATACAAAGCCTGCTGTGCACAAAGCCCAACACTGTCTGTATTTGACAATCTGCATTACCTGGAGTTCACGACTGAAAGCACAGCATATTATACCTGGCTATAAAGTAAATGCAGATTCAGTGCTCACCGCCATTGGAAGATCTCACACTGTAGAACTGCTATTGTAAATCTCTGGAACACCTTCTGGATTGCTGCTGTAAACTGAACCTTTATCAACTCCCTCTAGTGGCATACTGCATATGCTACAGCAAGCATGTATGTGGCCCCAAATGAATACACTATCTATCAAATGAACAACAAGTGAACAATACACTACAGTATCGATTCATCTACACTTCCATGAAAATGTGGCCAAAAGAGCTAAAAAGATTTTCAAGATTACTTTTCCAGCTGTGGCAGTGTCAACAGTGTATTGCCCAGTGCTTATCAAAATCCCTAGCAACTATACTCACTTTAGCCTTTTAAGTCCCGTCTGCAAGGACTTCTTCAGTACAAATCTACCTATCTGACAAAGCTGGTTGCCCACTACCTGGTATCTCAGAATAAATTCCAAACTCTCATCAACTATCTAATTCCTTTCGTTTTGCCGGTCTTATCACTTTATCCCCAAGTTTGCTGGCAGCCGCCAAAGCCTCACCATCATGAGGACTTCTGCTTCTAGTTCTGTTCTGAGACTGTTCTCTGGCCTTTATTTCATTTTCTATTCAAGCCACGGCCTCATTTGCACTTTTATGTTTGTTGGGACTACTAATGCAAGATCTCCCTCTTGTACTATGGGAGACTCTTTGTCCAGTACATGATCCTTTTCTGACACAACAGTCACTTCCAGACCCACTGTGAGTACTTGCACTCTGCTTTCTTACTCTCCACTCTTTCACCCTATTCTGCCAGTCCATGGTCCTTGCTTCTTGGCCATCATCCTGAATATTCAACCAATATTTAAACTTGCTAGTAGCTTTTCCTGCACATCAGACAATTGTCGCATCACTCCATTCACTAGATCCCTCTGGAATATATGTCACCCAAGTACCCAAGCCTTTGGATGCGATAGGTATGTCATGTATGTGTCATGTTCACTCAGATTACCAATATCCAGCCCTTGATCTACCGTATTTCATTCCTCAGGAAATCCATCACAAAATACATGAGTATTGAGGTGCCTCATTTACTTCTATGAGCTGCTCAGAGGCTGAAATTTTGTAATTAATTTCAATTAATCATAAGGAACAAGCCTTAAAAGTTTTATAGCAATGCTTCCTAATTCTTGTCTTACCATCACAACATATTACGATACCAGAGCCTTTCCATTCCCTATGACCCTCTCTTTTATCGTATACTTAATCTGCCGAATTAAATTGTCTCAGATGGTCTTATACGATGCCTTAGTACTCTCCAAATTTTCTCCAAGTCCTCTGCCTTGATGAAAGCCCATCTTCCTGAATGTAAAGCATTCAAATGTGGGGAAAATTACACAAATTGTGGTACCTTCTAGAGCAGGGGGACCATCACACAGTACAGAAGGCAAGTTCAGATTTCAGCCATAGACTAATTTTTTTTATTAGTTTGTGGGATGTGGGCACGACTGACTAGACCAGCATTTATTGCCCATCCCTAACTGCCTTTAAACTGAGTGGCTTGCTAGGCCATTTCAGAGGGCATTTAAGAGTCAACCACAATGCTGTGGGTCTGGAGTCATATGGAGGCCTGGAGACACATGTAGGCCAGACCAAGTAAGGACGGCAGATTTCCTTCCCTAAAGGGCATTAGTGAACCAGATTTGTTTTTACAACAATCGACAATCACCATTAGACTAGCTTTTAATTCCAGTTTTATTAATTGAATTCAAATTTCACCATATGCCATGGGGAGATTCGAACCCATGCTCCCAAGGCATTAGCCTGGGTTCTGGATTACTAGTCAAGTGACATTACCACTATGCCACCACCTCCCCCATTGATAGCAACTATATCCTCCAACCATCTGGAGTGAATTATTTGCATTAACCACCCATGCCAGGGCAATTGTCAACTTGCAGTCTGGTTCATCAGATAAATTTTATGTGGCACTTCATTGATTCCGCATGATTCCGTCTATTGCTGATGATATTCATGCTTTCGTACATGTCTATGAACTTATCATCGGCAAATTCCCCTCCATTATCAGTCAGAAATTTCGCTGCTACCCCAAGTCTGGTTCATATCAATTTCTCCATGATTATATCTTACTGTGAAGAAAGGCTAATCTGTTGCCAAGTCAACAAAATTTAGAATAAAAATATTTCTGTCTTTATCCCATACATTTAGATCCATGGCAACTACCTCGTTAAAATCACATACCAATGGAAGGCTTACAATAGGATATGGTGGTGTCCTCTGATACTTTTTACAATTCTCATTAAGCTCTTCTATTAGCTTTGCATATGCTTCATCAACCACACCTGCATCTTTTATCAGAACTTTTAACCTTTGACAAGCAAGAAGAGCAAATTGTCCATGTAACTTAAAGACAATTTGCTTTTTTTTCTTTCTGATTCTTATCACCTGAAGCCACTTACACTTGTCTAACACTGATGAGAAACATCGCGTTTTTCTCAGGCGATACAATAATGTCCTGACCAGACAAATGGCAGCTCAACTTTTTTTTATTTTTCGTTCATGGGATATGAGATTTGCTGGCAAGGCCAGTATTAATTGCTCATCCCTAATTGCCCTTGTGAAGGTGGTGGTGAGCCCAATTCTTGAAATGCTGCAGTCTGTGCGGTGCAGGTACACCCACAGTGCTGTTCGGGATGGAGTTCCAGGATTTTAACCCAGCAACAGTGAAGGAAAGGCAATATAGTTTCAAGTCAGGATGGTGCGTGACTTGGAGGAGAACTTGCAGCTGGTGGTGCTCCCATGCGCCGACTACCCTTGAGCTTATAGGTGGTAGAGGTTGCGGGTTTGGAAGGTGCTGTCGAAGAAGCCTTGCAGTACAGCTTGTAGATGGACACATTATGTGCTGGTGGTGGAGGGAGAGAATGTTTAAGGTGGTGGATGAGGTGCTGATCAAGCAGGCTGCTTTGTCCTGGATGGTGTTGAGCTTCTTGAGTGCTGTTGGAGCCACTCATCCAGGCGAGTGAAGAATATTCCATCACACTCCTGACTTGTGCCTTGTAGATGGTGGACAGGCTTTGGGGAGACAAGAGGTGAGTTACTCGTTGCAGAATTCCCAACCTCTGACCTGCTCTTGTAGCCACAGTATTTGTATGGCTGGTCCAGTTAAATTTCTAATCAATGGTGACTCCCCTGGATGTTGATGGCAGTTGGATTTAGCGAATGGGAAGGGGAGAAAGTTAGATTTACTCATGTTGGAGATGATCATTGCCTGGCACTGAAGTGACAAGTAACATTCACATCATACATCAGCCCAAGTCTGAAAGTTGTCCAGGTCTTTCTGCATACAGGCATGGACAACTTCAGTATCTGAGAAGTCGCAGCTGGTATTGTACAATCATCAGCAGACATCCCCAATTCTGACCTTATTATGACGGGAAGGTCATTGATGAAGCAGCTGAAGATGGTTGGATCTAGGACACTCCCACTAGGAATTTCTAAAGTAATGTCCTGGGGCTGAGATGATTGACCTCCAACAATCACAACCATCTTAGTTTGTGCTAGATATGACTCCAACCAGTGTAGAGATTTCCCCTGATTCCCATTGACTTAAATTTTGCGAGGACTCCTTGATGCCACACTCAGTCAAATGCTGCCTTGATGTCAAAGGCAGTCACTCTCATCTCACTTCTGGAATTCAGCTCTTTTGTCCATGTTTAGACCAAGGCTGTAATAAGGTCTGGAGCCGAGTGGCCCTGGCAGAAACCAAACTGACCATCAGCGAGCAGGTTTTTGCTGAGTAAGTGCCACTTGCTAACACTGTCAATGACACTTTCCATCATTTTGCTGATGATCACAAGTAGACAGATGGGGTGGTAATTGCCAATTGGATTTGTCCTTTTTTGTGGACAGGACATACCTGGGCAATTTTCCATATTGTCGAGTAGATGTCAGTGTTGTAGCTGTCCTGGAACTACTTGATTATGAGCTTGTCTAGTTCTGAAGCGCAGGTATTCAGTACCATAGCCGGGATGTTGTCAGGGCCCATAGCCCTTGTTGTACCCAGTGCCTTCAGGCATTTCTTGATATCACAAGGAGTGAATTGAATTGGCTGAAGACTGGCATCTGTGATGCTGGGGATCTCAGGAGGAGGCCGAGACAGATCATTAACTTGGCACATCTGACTGAAAATGGTTGCAAATGCTTCAGCCTTGACTTTTACATTGACGTGCTGGGCTCCCCAATCATCAAGGATGGGGATGTTCGTGAAGCCTCCTCCTCCTTTTAGCTGTTTAATTGTCCCCCACCATTCACAACTGGATATGGCAGGATAGCAGAGTTTTGCTCTGATCCATTGGAGTGTGGGATCACTCAGCTCTGTCTATATCATACTGCTTCCATACATGTAGTCCTGTATTGTAACTTCACCAAGTTGGCATCTCATTTTTAGATATGCCTGATGCCACTCCTCACTAAACTAGGTTTGGGCCCTGGCTTGACAGTAATAGTAAAATGAGGGATCTGCTGGGCCATGAGGTTACAGATCGTGGTTGAACTGTTCTGAATCTATCCCATTTAGCCTACCAATACTGTCATGGACAGATGTATCTGCAAAAGGTGGATCAGTGAGGACAAGTTCTGGTTGGTTCTCTCACCGCCTGCCGCAGGCCCAGTTTGGCAGATATATCCTTCAAGGTTCAGCCAGCTCAGTCAGTAGTGGTGCTACCGAGCCACTCTTGGTGATGGACATTGAAGTCCCCCACCCAAAGTACATTCTTTGCCTTCCTACCTTTAACGCTTCTTCTAAGTGGTGTTCAACATGTAGGTGTATTGATTCATAATGTGAAGGAGGGCTGTAGGTGGTAATCAGCAGAAGGTCTCCTTGCCCATGTTTGATCTGCTGCAATAAGATTTCATTGGTCTTGGAGGCAATGTTGAGAACTCCCAGAGCCACTCCCTCCAGCTGTACACCACAGACTTTCCAAAAATCATTGCCTTATCATGCTCCATGTCAAGTGTCATTTGTGCTGTTTCATAGAAAGTTTATTTAATAACATAGGTATCTCACTAGAGACTACATTAGTAATTATAAAATGGATCAATCCAGCTATTTCACATGGATTTACAACTCTCTTTAGCGACATCAATGTGTTATCATCACCAAACCTAAACAAGTAGTACTTATATATTCCTTAACCTTGTATCAATCCTCACTACTTAGTGAATTTAGATAACATTTTAACCAATCTGTTCCACACAATGCAAGCACTATCCAGCACTGTACAGTTAAAGGAGTCCATGACCTACACATTCATCCCAGGACTACAACTCCTTGTGACTAGTACAATTTTTCAGATTCATCATTATCTTCATCCTCTTGCTCAGAATTATTTTCATCATGTGGCATTGAGGACCCTGCTTCTCCGCTTTGTGTAGTTCACCAAATAATGATACTTGGATTCACACCTGAAGCACCTATTAACTGTTCCTTGAGCATTCCTGGGATTCATTTGCCTATTATTGCTCTTCCAATTCTGTCATCTGTTGTTATAGCCAGATCTACTAAAGGTACATTCATTCTCATTCTGTCTGTCTTTAACTCTTCCATTGTATTGATGCCTACGTCCAGTATCTGGACCAATTCAAAAGCTGGAAATCACTGAGTCCTTTACCCTTTGTGTCACTGCAGAATGTGCCATTTGCTTCACAAAGTATGAAGGAAATGACTGTTTCCCCAAGAGATTTTTCAAGGCAGCAGACACATGATCTAATAGGGTTTCCTTCTCTGAGAACCAAACACCAATTAGTACTAAGCGTCTCTCCATATGAGACACCTTAGCACAAACCACCAATTTAAACACTATCACCAATCCAGGGATCTGCAAATTGAATTTTGTCAATCAATCTGTTAAAGCTCATGTTATATTCTTCCAGGACTGACCATTTGTTTTCCAAAATCTATCAAAGTCCGACCATGCCTCGTAGGCATTAAACAAATCATCTTTCTTGTAAATTTCATCCACGAACTCTAATAGAAGGTCCAAACTATCCAACTGACTGGAATCCAATTCACAAAACACTTTACATCTGATTTTACTTCTTCTAGCAAGCAACAATGCCAAGGCCATATACCTTGTTTCCTCGTTGGTCGGGACGTAACCCGCATCCACATATCCATTCATTCTTCCACTAGTCATATGGTTCAGACTCCAAGAACATTAGCTAGTAATCATACCCTGAGAATTTATATCTGCTTTCTGCCATTTTACACAATGTCTACCAGATTGTAGTTTTCTGTCTTTAAAAAAATGTTAGCTTCCAACTTTCACTTTTAGGCAACCATTCTTTGCTAACATGTTCTATTCCAGAAAGCCAGTCGGTGAAGGATACAACTGGAGCCAATGTTTACACAACTTTGTAAGCATTGATTTACACAGTCACATAGTACAAGCAAGCACCTCCTGAGCCCAACAACCAGAGTTTAAGTCAGTGTCTATTTATAGCTATCCATTAAATTATCCACTAGCCATGGGCTGGATTTTGTATTCAAGGTCAGGAATCTGACATCAGAACCATTTCCAAGTCCTGACCCCTCACTGGGTCAGGGATAAGTAGCCACAGCCCAAGATTTTTCCCGAGGTGGACTGCTAATTGGCAGAAGGCGGGTTTGGCGGCCAAATAGCAGCGGCGAACGCAGGACGGAGGCGGGACTTGTAAAGTGTGGGCCCAATTTAAAGGCACAATGGCAGTCATTACTGTGGCAGCCGTTAGCATTGCCATGGAAGCCGAAGCTCAGCAGAGGGAGAGGCAGAGATCTGGCACCAAGAGCAGGGCTGCCCCATGGTTTAGAGATGCAGCCTTTGCGGGAGGTAGTAAGAGAGAGGCAAGAAGCTTGTTTCCAGAGGGTGGCAGCAGAAAGCCACCTAGACAAACAAAGCAGGCCTAGCTGGAGGTGGCAGAAATTGTCAGTAGCCAAAATGTTGTCCGGTATACCTGGGTGCAGTTCCTCAAAAGATTTAACGACCTTCTTCACTCTGGCAAGGTGAGTGCAACATGTTACGACCAGGTGAGAAAGAGGACTAGGGTTTCCTTTCAGCCTTCACCTAGTCTTACTGTAACAGGGTTTAATTTTAAACACACCGTGTTTTTAGCTCCCCCTTCATGAATCCTTGTCCACCGCTATCCAATTATAAGGTAAAGAAACCAGCACAAACAGGTCTTCTTAGGTTTAAAGAAGAAAAGTTGAAATTTATTGAACTTAAACTTAAACTCTAATTTGGTTAACACCTACGGATACACGATGTGCCCCAAGCTAACATGCAGACATGATACACACATGCAAATACAGGCAGAAAAGAACAGAAGAAAAATAAAGTGGAAAAGTTTGAGGCAATATCTGAAGAGTAGATGTTACGGTTCTTCGAGCTCACTGTAGAGTCCTTGATTGTAGTGAGATCTTGCTTTTCGTTGGGGCCCAGTATTCTTCTTAAACCTTGTTCACTACAGGAGACTTTTCTCTCTTAGGGCTCATGTGTCTTCAGTGGATTCAGAGGCTTGTGAGAAAGAGACGGGAGCAGACAGGAGAGATATCTTCTCAGTCCAGGAGCAAACAGACACTCTGCCCAAACTGTTTGTACAAATTTAAAAAACTCAGGTTGCCCAACAAGTTAGTCATGTGACTAGTTGGTTTGACCACGTTCGTTTGTGTATTCGGCCATCTTAGCCGTCAACCTGGAATGCGAGCTCCCCCACCTTCAAAGTCTGGTGATCAAAAGTCCATGGTGGGTTGAATGTCAGGGAATGGCTGCTTTGTCCTTCCAAACACTGTCTGCCAAATGCAAACGTCTATTCCAGCCATGGCCAGTCTGTTCAACAAGTCCTCCCCTCACTCCAGTAACAGTTCAAAATCAATGTTCATGACAAAATGCAAGACCCAGATGACAGGCCTCCAGGTCTGTAGCCACCAGCAGACACATCAGCTGAGCAGCCTGAGGGTGCACGGTGTTCCTGAACATGGGAGAAATGTGTGCCCAGAGTATTATATTGACTCATCGGCAATGCCAAGAGCCTTAGCACAGTTGAGGACCTGGCAGTATTGATACATAGAACATAGAACATTACAGCACAGTACAGGCCCTTCGGCCCACGATGTTGTGCCGAACCTTTAACATACTCTAAGCTCAAACTACCGACATACCCTTCATTCTACTATCATCCATGTACCTATGCAAGAGTCGCTTAAATGTCCCTAATGAATCTGCTTCTACTACCACCGCTGGCAGTGCATTCCACGCACCCACCACTCTCTGTGTAAAGAACCTACCTCTGACATCTCCCCGAAACCTTCCTCCAATCACCTTAAAATTATGCCCCCTGGTGATAGCTCTTTCCGCCCTGGGAAAAAGTCTCTGGCTATCCACTCTATCTATGCCTCTCATCATCTTGTACCCCTCTATCAAGTCACCTCTCATCTTTCTTCGCTCCAATGAGAAAAGCCCTAGCTCCCTCAACCTTTCTTCGTAAGACATGCCCTCCAGTCCAGGCAGCATCCTGGTAAATCTCCTCTGCACCCTCTCTAAAGCTTCCACATCCTTCCTATAATGAGGCGACCAGAACTGAACACAATATTCCAAGTGTGGTCTAACCAGGGCTTTATAGAGCTGCAGCATAACCTCGCGGCTCTTAAACTCAATCCCCCTGTTAATGAAAGCCAACACACCATACGCCTTCTTAACAACCCTATCAACTTGGGTGGCAACTTTGAGCGATCTATGTACATGGACCCCAAGATCCCTCTGTTCCTCCACACTACCAAGAATCCTGTCTTTAAACCTGTATTCTGCATTCAAATTCGACCTTCCAAAATGAATCACTTCACACTTTTCCAGGTTGAACTCCATCTGCCACTTCTCAGCCCAGCTCTGCATCCTGTCAATGCCCCGTTGCAACCTACAACAGCCTTCCACACTATCCACAACTCCAGCAATCTTCATGTCATCGGCAAACTTGCTAACCCAGCCTTCTACTTCCTCATCCAAGTCATTTATAAAAATCACAAAGAGCAGAGGTCCCAGAACAGATCCCTGCGGAACACCACTGGTCACCGAGCTCCAGGCTGAATACTTTCCATCTACTACCACCCTCTGTCTTCTATGGGCCAGCCAGTTTTGTATCCAGACAGCCAACTTTCCCTGTATCCCATGCCTCCTTACTTTCTGAATGAGCCTACCATGGGGAACCTTATCAAACGCCTTGCTAAAATCCATATACACCACATCCACTGCTCTTCCTTCATCAATGTGTTTTGTCACATCTTCAAAGAATTCAATAAGGCTTGTGAGGCATGACCTGCTCCTCACAAAGCCATGCTGACTGTCTCTAATCAAACCATGCTTTTCCAAATAATCATAAATCCTGTCTCTCAGAATCCTCTCCAATAATTTGCCCACTACCAACGTAAGACTGACAGGTCTATAATTCCCGGGGTTATCCCTATTCCCTTTCTTGAACAAGGGAATAACATTTGCCACCCTCCAATCATCTGGTACTACTCCAGTGGACAGTGAGGACGCAAAGATCATCGCCAAAGGCGCGGCAATCACTTCCCTTGCTTCCCGTAATATCCTTGGGTATATCCCGTCTGGCCCCGGGGACTTATCTGTCCTCATATCATTCAAAATTTCCAGCACATCCTCCCTCTTAACATCAACCTGTTCGAGCATATCAGCCTGTTTCACGCTGTCCTCACAAACGACCAGGTCCCTCTCACTCGTGAATACTGAAGCAAAGTATTCATTTAGGACGTCCCCTATCTCCTCCGACTCCAGGCACAAGTTCCCTCCACTATCCCTGATCGGCCCTACCCTCACTCTGGCCATCCTCTTGTTCCTCACATAAGTGTAAAACACCTTGGGATTTTCCTTAATCCTACCCGCCAAGACTTTTTCATGTCCCCTTCTAGCTCTCCTAAGTCCATTTTTCAGTTCCTTCCTGGCTACCTTGTAACCCTCTAGAGCCCTGTCTGATCCTTGCTTCCTCAACCTTAAGTAAGCTTCCTTCTTCCTCTTGACTAGCTGTTCCACATCTCTTGTCATCCAAGGTTCCTTCACCCTACCATCCCTTCCTTGCCTCATTGGGACAAACCTATCCAGCAGTCGCAGTAAGTGCTCCCTAATCAACCTCCACATTTCTGTCGTGCATTTCCCTGAGAACATCTGTTCCCAATTTATGCTCCCCAGTTCCTGCCTAATAGCATTGTAATTCCCCCTCCCCCAATTAAATATTTTCCCATCCCGTCTGCCCCACTCTCCATGACAATAGTAAAGGTCAGGGAGTTGTTTATTTATTTATTTATTTAGAGATACAGCACTGAAACAGGCCCTTCGGACCACTGAGTCTGTGCCGACCATCAACCACCCATTTATACCAATCCTACACTAATCCCATATTCCTACCACATCCCCACCTTCCTATATTCCCCTACCACCTACCTATACTAGGGGCAATTTATAATGGCCAATTTACCTATCAACCTGCAAGTCTTTGGCTGTGGGAGGAAACCGGAGCGCCCGGCGAAAACCCACGCGGTTACAGGGAGAACTTGCAAACTCCGCACAGGCAGTACCCAGAATTGAACTCGGGTTGCTGGAGCTGTGAGGCTGCGGTGCTAACCACTGCGCCACTGTGCCGCACTATCACCCAAATGCTCTCCCACCGAGAGATCTGCCACCTGGCCTGGTTCGTTGCCAAGCACCAAGTCCAACATAGCCTCCCCTCTAGTCGGCCTATCTACATATTGAGTCAGGAAACCTTCCTGGACACACCTGACAAAAACTGCTCCATCCAAACTATTTGCACTAAGGAGGTTCCAATCAATATTAGGGAAGTTGAAGTCACCCATGACAACAACCCTGTTACTTCTGCACCTTTCCAAAATCTACCTCCCAATCTATTCCTCTGTGTCTCTGTTGCTATTGCGGGGTCTATAGAAAGCTCCCAATAAAGTGACTGCTCCTTTCCTGTTTCTGACTTCCACCCATAATGACTCAGTAGACAAACCCTCCTCGACGACCTCCCTTTCTGCAGCTGTGATACTATCCCTGATTAGCAATGCCACTCCCCCACTTCTTTTACCTCCCTCCCTATTACTTTTGAAACATCTAAACCCCGGAACATCCAACATCCATTCCTGCCCCTGTGATATCCAAGTCTCCGTAATGGCCACAACATCGTAGCTCCAAGTACTGATCCATGCTCTAAGTTCATCACCCTTATTCTTGACACTTGTTGCGTTAAAATAGACACACTTCAACCCATCATACTGGCTGCAACTTTGCCCTGTCAACTGTCTAACCTTCCTCACAGACTCTCTGCACTCTGTATCTGCCTGTTCAACAGCTACCCCATCCACTGATCCGTAGCCCCGGTTCCCATCCCCCTGCCAAACTAGTTTAAACCCTCCCGAAGAGCTCTAGCAAACCTCCCGCCCAGGATATTGGTGCCCCTCCAGTTCAGATGCAACCCGTCCTTCTTGTACACGTCCCACCTTCCCCAGAAGGTATCCCAATGATCCACATATCTGAATCCCTCCCTCCTACACCAGCTCTGTAGCCACGTGTTCAGCTGCACTCGCTCCCTATTTCTAGCCTCACTAGCACGTGGCACCGGTATCAATCCTGAGATTACTACTCTGCTCGTCCTGCCTTTTAGCTTCCAACCTAAGTACCTATATTCGCTTTTCAGGTCCTCATCCCTTTTCCTAGCTATGTCATTGGTACCAATGTGTACCACGACCTCTGGCTGCTCCCCCTCCCCCTTAAGAATCCTGTAGACTAGATCTAAGACATCCCTGACCCTGGCACCCGGGAGGCAACATACCATCCGGGAGTCTCGTTCGCGACCACAGAATCTCCTGTCTGTTCCTCTAACTATTGAATCTCCTATCACTATCGCTCTCCTATTCTCCCTCCTTCCCTTCTGAGCCAGAGCCAGGCTCAGTGCCAGAGACCTGGCCGCTGTGGCTTTCCCCTGGTAGGTCGTTCCCCCCCAACTGTATCCAAAATGGTATACTTATTATTATGCAGCTTCTTATTTGGTCAGAGAGGCCAGCTTTGCCTTCTCTCTCTCTCTCTCTCTTTTGCCTTTGAATGGGGACAGTGAGATCTCTGAACAGATGTGCACCATGCATTGGTGGGAAGAATGGATCTATTCAAGGTTATTTCTTCAATGGAAGTGTTTGCAAAAGAAGATCAAAGTGCATTCCAGAGTATACAGACCTGCTACATGAGTAGCACTGAGATGAAATGTGCCTGGATCAGATGTGTCCTGGCATTGACACCATTCTAATATGAACTTGGACTCCTGAGCTGGCCGTGGCCACCACCCACCTCAGAATGGGCACCTCTCTGCTCTGCACCTTCCTCTTCATCCTCCTCTTCCGATGAGCTGTGTTGATCTAGCGCCTCACCCTCTTCAAGGTCCAATGCCCTCAGGAGAGCCATGTTATGTAGAGCACAACAGAGAACTACAATGCCCGAGACCCTTGCAATAGAGTACTGCAGAGCGCCACCTGACTAGTCCAGGCACCGGAACCAGACCTCAGGATGCTCAATGGCCTGCTCAATGTTGATCCTTGTGAGCAGGTGGCTTCAGTTGTCGCACCCCTAAGCCTCCATCTTGGGGTCACATAAAGGTAGCCACCTCCTCAAAGGGGACCCTCCTTGTCCCTAGAAGCTATCCACAAAGTTTGGGAGATGGCATGATGAGCTGTGGCACCCTGAGCTGCCGGAGGATGAAGGCGTCATGGCAGCTGCCAACATAGCGAGCACGCGCATGCATAAAGCTCTTGTTGTAGTCGCAGATCAGATGAACGTTGAGGGACTGGAAGCCCTTCCTGTTGATTAATCTCATTGCCCGTTCATTCAGCACCTTGATAGACACATGGGTGCAATCGATGAAGCCTGGAAGAATCCAGCAACGGAGGTAAATCCCACTGTCATTTGGGCCTGCGAGTCCCTATCTGTCTGTACTGCTCTGTTTTCGCAATTAGAGCACCAGTGACCTGCAAGATGCAATGGTGGCTGCCACTTGAGCGATGTCACCAAAGTCACTTCTGATCCTAGGATTGAACCAGAGGTGAATAATTTCAAGGCCACAGTGACTTTAACAACTATTGGCAGGGTATGGGGAGCAGTGCTGAGGCCTTTCTCAATGAAGACACAAATCTCAGTTACCATCTGCGCAGACAGGTTCAGTCGCCTCTGGCATGTCCAAGTAGCTTCTTCTTCGGCGATACACTTGATGCTGAGGGTATGGCCTCGGTTGCCTTCCTGCCCCTTGGTCCTCTCCTCTGCCCTCCTCATGCCCAGGCCTCAGCACCGGCTCCTGAGGATGTTGAGCTTCATTGCTACTTGACCTTAATCCCATGCCCAGCTGTTGTCTTGCTTATGGTCAGCTACATTCACAATGATGATTGGACTCCCCCCTGCTTATGGCCCCACATGTCTGGAGGGTAACAACCTCCTCCAGGGCACAAGCATGCGCAGACCACTTGCCCTGATAACTCTACTCATCTGATAACACCTGTGTGCCAATGGATGAGCACATCTCTCAGCCATGCACCCTTTGACGGGCCCCCTAATTACATCTGGTGGCCCCTCCCCCAGTGTGTTGCCACCTCCTTCCACTTAGACTGTTCCTGATCCATGTAACCCATGTAACCCATGTGTCCCCATAAAAATTCCAAACTGGCCCTTGATGAGCTGGCAACAAGCTTGTCAACAAGATGAATTGCCCAATTATCCGAATCAGGCAGGTTACCGGGTCCCGCCTTCCCCCACCCTGCCTGCCTCGAGACTACCCCCAATATGGGGACAAAAATCCTACCCCATATGTGGCTAATAGTATCTTTGATTGGGAGAAGAAATGAGTAATAGATACCGTTGTTGAGCTAGTGACCTCAACACGCTTATTTCTCTTACCTGCATGAAAAAGCTGTCATCTGCTACTTCTTGTGGTCTCACTGCAGACACAGGACCATAGTTCACTCTTGGCGGAATGAACAATTTAAAAGGATTTTCTTTTACACCATCTCCGACCACCTTAGGTTCCATTATATAGTACCTGTTAAGATAAAAAATTGCTCTTTAAGGATTTGAAACTTCTAACACTGAAATTTGAAAATTGATTTTGATGTGGTTTTTCTTATTCATTCATGGGATGTGGGCGTCACCGGCCAGGCTAGCATTTATTGCCCATCCCTAATTGCCCTTGAGAAGGTGGTGGTGAGCTGCCTTCTTGAACCGCTGCAGTCCATTTGGAGTAGGTATACCCACAGTGCTGTTAGGAAGGGAGTTCCAGGATTTTGACCCAGCGACAGTGAAGGAATGGCGACATAGTTCCAAGTCAGGATGGGGTGTGACTTGGAGGGGAACTTGCAGGTGGTGGTGTTCCCATGTTTTTGCTGCCCTTGTCCTTCTAGTTGGTAGAGGTCGCGGGTTTGGAAGGTGCTGTCTAAGGAGCCTTGGTGCATTGCTGCAGTGCATCTTGTAGATGGTACACACTGCTGCCACTGTGCGTCGGTGGTGGAGGGAGTGAATGTTTGTAGATGGGATGCCAATCAAGCGGGCTGCTTTGTCCTGGATGGTGTCGAGCTTCTTGAGTATTGTTGGAGCTGCACCCATCCAGGCAAGTGGAGAGTATTCCATCACACTCCTGACTTGTGCCTTGTAGCTGGTGAACAGGCTTTGGGGAGTCAGGAGGTGAGCTACCCACCTCAGGATTCCTAGCCTCTGACCTGCTACTCCAGTTCAGTTTCTGGTCAATGGTAGCCCCTAGGATGTTGATAGTGGGGGATTCAGTGATTGTAATGCCGTTGAATATCTAGGGGAAATGGTTAGATTCTCTCTTGTTGGAGATGGTCATTGCCTGACACTTGTGTGGCGCAAATGTTACTTGCTACTTATTAGCCCAAGCCTGGATATTGTCCAGGTCTTGCTGCATTTCTACACGGTCTGCTTCAGTATCTGAGGAGTCACGAATGGTGCTGAACATTGTGCAATCATCAGCGAACATCCCCACTTCTGATCTTATGACTGAAGGAAGCTCATTGATGAAGCAGCTGAAGATGGTTGGGCCTAGGACACGACCCTGAGGAACTCCTGCAGTGATGTCCTGGAGCTCAGATGATTGACCTCCAACAACCACAACCATCTTCCTTTGCACTAGGTATGACTCCAGCCATCGGAGGGTTTTCCCCCTGATTCCCATTGAGCTCAGTTTTGCTGGAGCTCCTTGATGCCATACTCGGTAAAATGCTGCCTTGATGTCAAGTGCAGTCATTCTCACCTCACCTCTTCAGTTCAGCTCTTTTATCCATGTTTGAACGAAGGCTGTAATGAGGTCAGGAGCTGAGTGGCCCTGGCAGAACCCAAACTGAGCGTCACTGAGCAGGTTATTGCTAAGCAAGTGCCAATTGATGGCACTGTTGATGACACCTTCCATCACTTTACTGATGATTGAGAGTCGGCGGATGGGGCGATAATTGGCTGGGTTGGACTTGTCCTGCTTTTTGTGTACAGGACATACCTGGACAATTTTCCACATTGGCGGATAGATGCCAGTGTTGTAGCTGTACTGGAACAGCTTGGCTAGGGGCGCGGCAAGTTCTGGAGCACAGGTCTTCAGTACTATTGCCGGAATATTGTCAGGGCCCACAGCTTTTGCAGTATCCAGTGCCTTCAGTCATTTTTTGATATCATGCGGAGTGAATCGAATTGGCTGAAGTCTGGCATCTGTGATGCCTAGGACATCAGGAGGAGGCCGAGATGGATCGCCAACTCGGCACTTCTGCCTGAAGATTGTTGCAAATGCTTCAGCCTTATCTTACGCACTGATGTGCTGGGCTCCCCCATCATTGAGGATCGGGATATTTGTGGAGCCACCTCCTCCAGTTAGTTGTCTAATTGTCCGCCACCATTCAAGGCTGGATGTGGCAGGACTACAGAAGAAGGGTCACTGACCCAAAACTTTAACTCTGCTTCTCTCTCCACAGATGCTGCCAGACCTGCTGAGTTTTTCCAGCATTTCTTGTTTTTACTGCAGAGCTTAGATCTGATCCGTTGGTTATGGGATCTCTTAGCTCTGTCTATTGCATGCTGCTTACGCAGTTTGGCATACAAGTAGTCCTGGGTTGCAGCTTCACCAGGTTGACACCTCATTTTGAGGTATGCCTGGTGCTGCTTCTGGGATGCCCTCCTGCACTCTTCATTGAATCAGAGTTGGTCTCCTGGTTTGATGGTAATGGTAGAGTGGGGAATATGCCAGGCCATGAGGTTACAGATTGTGGTTGAGTACAATTCTGCTGCTGCTGATGGCCCACAGCGCCTCATGGATGCCCAGTTTTGCATTTCTAGATCTGCTCAAAATCTATCCCATTTAGCACAGTGATCGTGCCACACAACACGATGGATGGTATCCTCAAAGTGAAGGCAGGTCTTCGTCTCCACAAGGACTGTGCGGTGGTCACTCCTACCAATACAGTCATGGACAGATGCATCTGCGGCAGGCAGATTGGTGAGGACAAGGTCAAGTATGTTTTTCCCTCGTGTTGGTTCCCTCACCACCTGCCGCAGACCCAGTCTAGCAGATATGTCCTTTAGTACTCGGCCAGCTCGGTCAGTCGTGGTGCTACCGAGCCACTCTTGGTGAT
The DNA here is from genome assembly GCF_036365525.1 of Heterodontus francisci. Classification (NCBI taxonomy): domain Eukaryota; kingdom Metazoa; phylum Chordata; class Chondrichthyes; order Heterodontiformes; family Heterodontidae; genus Heterodontus; species Heterodontus francisci. Next base: position 25,122,951 of record NC_090395.1, read on the forward strand.
GGACATTGAAGTCCCCCACCCAGAGTACATTTTGTGCCCTTGCCACTCTCAGTGCTTCCTCCAAGAGCTGTTCAACATGGAGGAGTACAGACTCATCAGCTGAGGGAGAGCAGTAGGTGGCAATCAGCCGGAGGTTACCTTGCCCATGTTTGACCTGATGCCATGAGACTTCATGGGGTCCGGAGTCGATGTTGAGGGCTCCCAGGGCAACTCCCTCCGTACTGTATATCACTGCCCCGCCACCTCTGCCGGTGGGACAGGACATACCCAGGGATAGTGATTGCAGTGTCTGGGACATTGTCTGTAAGGTATGATTCCGTGAGTATGACGATGTCAGGCTGTTGCTTGAATAGTCTGTGGGACAGCTCTCCCAACTTTGGCACAAGCCCCCAGATGTTAGTAAGGAGGAATGTGCAGGGTCAACAGGGCTGGGTTTGCCGTTGTCGTTTCCGGTGCCTGGGTCGATGCCGGGTTGTCCGTCCGGTTTCGTTCCTTTTTATTGACTTCATAGCGGTTACAGGATTGTAGAGCTTAGACCTGATCAGTTGTTTGTGGGATCGCTTAGCCCAATCACATGCTGCTTACACTGTTTGGCATGCAAGTCTTGTGCTATAGCTTCACCAGGCTGACACCTCATTTTTAGGTATGCCTGATGCTGCTCCTGGCATGCCCTCCTGCATTCTTCATTGAATCAGGATCGGTCCCCGGCTTGGTGGTAATGGGAGAGTGGGGGATACGTCAAGCCATGAGGTTACAGATTGTGGTTGAGTACAATTCTGCTGCTGATGGTGGCCCGCAGCGCCTCATGGATGCCCAGTTTTGAGCTGCGAGATCTTTTCAAAATCTATCCCATTTAGCACGGTGGTACTGCCACACATGATGGTGGGCATCCTCAATGTGAAGACTGGACTTCGTCTCCACAATGACTGTGCAGAGGTCATTTCCACCAGCACTGTCATTGACAGATGCCTCTGCAACAGGCAGATTGATGAGGAAGGGGTTCTGTTGGTTTCCTCACCACCACAGACCCAGTCGAGCAGCTATGTCCTTTAGGACTCGACCAGCTCAGTCAGTAGTGATGCTACCAAGCCACTCTTGGTGATGGACATTGAAGTCTCCCTCCCAGAGTATATTCTGTGCCCTTGCTACCCTCAGTGCTTCCCCCAAGGGGAGGCGGTGGTATAGTGGTATTGTCACTGGACTAATAACCCAGAGACCCATGGGTTCAAATCCCACCACAGAAGTTGATGGAATTTGAATTCAATTAATAAATCTGGAATTAAAAAGCTAGTCTAATGATGGCCATGAAACCATTGTCGATTGTTATAAAAACCCGTCTTGTTCACTAATGTCCTTTAGGGAAGGAAATCTGCTGTCCTTACCTGGTCTGGCCTACAAGTGACTCCAGACCCACAGCAATGTGGCTGACTCTTACATGCCCTCTGAAATGGCCTAGCAAGCCACTCAGTTGTGTCTAACCGTTACGAAGTCAATAAAAAGGAATGAAACCGGACAGACCACCCGGCATCAACCTAGGCACCGGAAACGACAACGGCAAACCCAGCCCTGTCGACCCTGCAAAGTCTGGGGGCTTGTGCCAAAGTTGGGAGAGCTGTCTCACAGACTATTCAAGCAACAACCTGACATAGTCATACTCACGGAATCATACCCAACAGTCAATGTCCCAGACACTGCCATCACCATCCCCGGGAATGTCCTGTCCCACCAGCAGGACAGTCCCAGCATAGGTGGCGGCACAGTGATATACAGTAGGAAGAGAGTTGCCTCGGGAGTCCTAAACATCGACTCTGAACCCCATGAAGTCTCATAGCATCAGATCAAACATGGACAAGGAAACCTCCTGCTGATTACCACCAACCGCCCTGCCTCAGCTGATGAGTTAGTACTCCTCCATTTTGAACAGTACCTGGAGGAAGCACTGAGGATGGCAAGGGCACAGAATGTACTCTGGATGGGGGGCTTCAATGTCCATCACCAAGAGTGACTCGGTAGCACCACTACTGACCGAGCTGGCCGAGTCCTAAAGGACATATCTGCTAGACTAGGTATGCGGCAGGTGGTGAGGAAACCAACAAGAGGGGAAAACATACTTGACCTCGGCCTCACTAATCTGCCTGCCGCAGATGCATCTGTCCATGAAAGTAGTGGTAGGAGTGACTACCACACAGTCCTTGTGGAGACGAAGTCCCGCCTTCAAATTGAGGATACCCTCCTTCGTATTGTGTGGCACTATCACCGTGCTAAATCGGATAGATTTTGAACAGATTTATTAGTGCAAAACTGGGCATCCATGAGGCACTGTGGGCCATCAGCAACAGCAGAATTGTACTCAACCACAATCTGTAACCTCATGGCCCGGCATATCCCCCACTCTACCATTACCATCAAGCCAGGAGACCAACCCTGGTTCAATGAAGAGTGCAGGAGGGCATGCCAGGAGCAGCACCAGGCATACCTCAAAATGAGCTGTCAACCTGGTGAAGCTACAACACAGGACTATCTGCATGCCAAACTGCATAAGAAGCATGCAATAGACAGAGCTAAGCGATCCCATAACCAATGGATCAGATCTAAGCTCTGCAATCCTGCCACATCCAGCCGTGAATGGTGGTGGACAATTAAACAACTAACTGAAGGAGGTGGCTCCACAAATATCCCCATCCTCAATGATGGGGGAGCCCAGCACATCAGTGCAAAAGAAAAGGTTGAAGCATTTGCAACAATCTTCAGGCAGAAGTGCCGAGTTGATGATCCATCCCGGCCTCCTCCTGAAGTCCCCAGCATCACAGATGCCAGACTTCAGCCAATTAGATTCACTCCGCGGGATATCAAGAAATGACTGAAGGCACTGGATACTGCAAAGGCTATGGGCCCTGACAATATTCCGGCAATAGTACTGAAGACCTGTGCTCCAGAACTTGCTGCGCCCCTAGCCAAGCTGTTCCAGTACAGCTACAACACTGGCATCTACCCTGCAATGTGGAAAACTGCCCAGGTATGTCCTGTACATAAAAAGCAGGACAAGTCCAACCCGGTCAATTACCGTCCCATCAGCCCACTCTCAATCATCAGTAAAGTGATGGAAGGTGTCATCAACACTGCCATCAAGCAGCACTTGCTTAGCAATAACCTGCTCAGTGACGCTCAGTTTGGGTTCTGCCAGGGCCACTCAGCTCCTGACCTCATTACAGCCTTCGTTCAAACATGGACAAAAGAGCTGAACTGAAGACAGTGAGATGAGAGTGACTGCCTTTGACATCAAGGCAGCATTTGACCGAGTATGGCAGCAAGGAGCCCTAGCAAAATTGAGGTAAATGGGAATCAGGCGGAAAACTCTCTGCTGGCTGGAGTCATACATAGCGCAAAGGAAGATGGTTGTGGTTGTTGGAGATCAATCATCTGAGCTCCAGGACATCACTGCAGGAGTTCCTCAGGGTAGTGTCCTAGGCCCAACCATCTTCAACTGCTTCATCAATGACCTTCCTTCAATCACAAGGTCAAAAGTGGGGATGTTCGCTGATGATTGCACAATGTTCAGCACCATTCGTGACTCCTCAGATACTGAAGCAGTTCGTGTGGAAATGCAGCAAGACCTGGACAATATCCAGGCTTGGGCTGATAAGTGGCAAGTAACTTTTGCACCAAACAAGTGCCAGGCAATGACCATCTCCAACAAAAGAGAATCTAAGCATCTCCCCTTGACATTCAACGGCATTACCGTCGCTGAATCCCCCACTATCAACATCCTAGGGGCTACCATTGACCAGAAACTGAACTGGAGTAGCCATATAAATACCATGGCGACAAGAGCAGGTCAGAGGCTAGGAATCCTGAGGCGAGTAACTCACCTCCTGACTCCGCAAAGCCTGTCCACCATCTACAAGACACAAGTCAGGAGTGTGATGGAATACTCTCCACTTGCCTAGATGGGTGCAGCTCCAACAGCACGCAGAAGCTCGACACCATCCAGGACAAAGCAGCCTGCTCGATTGGCATCCCATCTACAAACGTTCACTCCCTCCACCACCGACGCACAGTGGCAGGAGTGTGTACCATCTACAAGATGCACTGCACCAATGCACCAAGGCTCCTTCGACAGCACCTTCCAAACCCGCGACCTCTACCAACTGGAAGGACAAGGACAGCAAATGCATGGGATCACCACCAACTGCAAGTTCCCCTCAAGTCACACACCATCCTGACTTGGAACTATATCGCAATTCCTTCACTGTCGCTGGGTCAAAATCCTGGAACTCCCTTCCTAACAGCACTGTGGGTGTACCTACCCCAAATGGACTGCAGCAGTTCAAGAAGGCAGCTCACCACAACCTTCTCAAGGGCACCTAGGGATGGGTAATAAATGCCGGGCTGGCCAGCGACGCCCAAATCCCATGACTGAATTTTTAAAAAAATGTCCTTTTGGGAAGGAAATCTGCCGTCCTTACCTGGGCTTGCCTACACATGACTCCAGACCCACAGCAACGTGGTTGACTCTTAAATGTCCCCTGAAATGGCCTAGCAAGCCACTCAGATGTATCTAACTGCTACAAAATCAATAAGGAATGAAACTGGATGGACCACCCGTTATCGGCCTCGGCATCAGAAACGACGGCAGAAACAGCAGACCCAGCCCTGTCGACCCTGCAAAGTCTTGTAGGTGCTTATGTCAAAGGTGGGAGAGCTGTCCCACAGACTAGTCAAGCAACAGCCTGACATAGTCATACTCACCGAATCATACCTTACAGACAATGTCCCAGACACCGCCATCACCATCCCTGGGTACATCCTGTCCCACCGGAAGGACAGGCATAGCAGAGGGGGCGGCACAGTGGTAAACAGTCCGGCAGGAGTTGACTGGGACCATGACTCCATCGACTCCAGACCCCATGAAGTCACGTGTCATCAGGTCAAACATGGGCAAGGAAACCTCTTGCTGATTACCACCTACCGTCTCCCCTCAGCTGATGAATCAGTATTCCACTATGTTCAACACCACTTGGAGGAAGCAATGAGCATGGCAAGGGTGCAGAATATACTTTGGGTGGGGGACCTCAATGTCCAGCGCCAAGAGTGGTTTAGTGGCACCACTACTGACCTAGCTGGCTCAGACCTAAAGGATACAGCTGCTAGACTGGGTCTGTGGCAGGTGGTGACGAAACCAACAAGAGGAAAAAACATATTTGACCTCGTCCTCACCAATCAGCCTATCACAGATGCATCTGTCCATGTCAGTATTAATAAGAATGACCACCGCACACTGGAGACGAAGACCCGTTTTCACATTGAGGGTACCCTCCATCGTGTTGTGTGGCGCTACCACTGTGCTAAATGGGATAAATTTCCAACAGATCTAGCAGTGCAAAACTGGGCATCCATGAGGCGCTGCGGGCCATCAGCAGCGGCAGAATTGTACTCAACCACAATCTGTAACCTCATGGCCCGGCATACCCCCCACTCTACCGTTACCATGAGGCCAAGGTTTCAACCCTGATTCAATGAAGAGTGCAGGAGGGCATGCCAGGAGCAGCACCAGGCATACCTCAAAATAAGGGGTCAACCTGGTGAAGCTACAACCCATGACTACCTGCATGCCAAACAGCGTAAGCAGCATGCGATAAACAGAGCTAAGTGATCCCATAACCAATGGATCAGATCTAAGCTTTGCAGTCCTGCCACATCCAGTAATGAATGGTAGTGGATAATTAAACACCTAACTGGAGGAGGTGGCTTCACAAATATCTCCATCGTCAATGATGGGGGAGCCGAGAGCATCAGTGCAAAAGGTAAGGTTGAAGCAACAATCTTCAGCCAGAAGTGCCGAGTTGACGATCCATCTCGGCCTCCTCCTGAAGTCTCCAGAATCACAGGCGCCAGTCTTCAGCCAATTCGATTCCATTCCGCATGATATCAAGAAACAACTGAAGGCACTGGATACTCCAAAGGCTGTGGGCCCTGACAACATTCCGACAATAGTACTGTGCTCCAGAACTAGCCACGCCCCTAGCCAAGCTGTTCCAGTACAGCTACAACACTGGCATCTACCTGGCAATGTGGAAAATACAGGGCAAATCCAACACAGCCAATTATTGCCCTATCAATCTACTCTCAATCATCAGTAAGGTGATGGAAGGTGTCATCGACATTGCTATCAAGAGGTACTTGTTTCGCAATAACCTGCTCAGTGACGCTCAGTTTGGGTACCAGGGCCATTCAGCACCTCACCTGATTACAGCCTTCGTTCAAACATGGACAAAAGAGCTGAACTCAAGAGGTGAGGTGAGAGTGACTGCCCTTGACAAGAAGGCAGCATTTGACCGAGTATGGCATCAGGAAGCCCCAGCAAAACTGGAGTCAATGGGAATCAGGCTGAAAACACTCTGCTGGTTGGGGTCGTACCTAGCGCAAAGGAAGATGCTTGTGGTTGTTGGAGGTCAATCATCTCAGCTCCAGGACATCACTGCAGGAGTTCCTCAGGGTAGTGTCCTCAGACCAACCATCTTCAGCTGCTTCATCAATGACCTTCCTTCAATCATAAGGTCAGAAGTGGGGACGTTCACTGATGATTGCACATTGTTTAGCACCATTCACAACTCCTCAGATACTGAAGTAGTCCGTGTAGAAATGCTGCAAGACCTGGACAGTATCCAGGCTTGGACTGATAAGTGACAAGTAACATTGGTGCCACACAAGTGCCAGGCAATGACCATCGCCAACAAGAGAATCTAACCATCTCCCCGTGGCATTCAATGGCATTACGATTGCTGAATCCTCTATTATCAACATTCTGGGGGTTACCATTGAACAGAAACTGAACTGGAGTAGCCACATAAATACCGTAGCTATAAAAACAAGAAATGCTGGAAATACTCAGCAGTTCTGGCAGCATCTGTTGAGAGGGAAGCAGAGTTAACGTTTCAGGTCGGTGCCCCTTCATCAGCACCGTGGCTGCAAGAGCAGGTCGGAGGCTAGGAATCCTGTGGTGAGTAACTCACTTCCTGACTCACCAAAGCCTGTCCACCATCTACAAGGCACAAGTCAGGAGTGTGATGGCAAGCTCTCCACTTTCCTGGATGAGTGCAGCCACAACAACACTCAAGAAGCTCAAAACCATCCAGGACAAATCAGCCCTCTTGATTGGAACCCCATCCGCAAACATTCACTCCCTCCACCACCGACGCACAGTGGCAGCAGTGTGTACTATCTACAAGATGCACTGCAGCAATGCACCAAGGCTCCTTACACAGCACCTTCCAAACCTGCAACCTTTATCACCTAGAAGGACAAGGGCAGCAGTTGCATGGGAACACCAACACCTGCAAGTTCCCCTAGTCAGGCAAGCCTGACTTGCCAAGAATGAGGAAAATTAATTTTGCCACAAAAACATTGATTTTAAACTATTGTTGGTTAAAAAGGAACTTGCTTTAAAAAACAATTGGAGCCCCTGACTGGAAAGACATTTGCATAGTAACAGACAGTGTTGGAACAAGGGACCCAGTCCTTGTTTCCCTAATACACAGAAGAAGTGGTCAGTCCAGTTTGGTCACATGACTCGCTGACTGTTGGATTTTTTGAATTTGAACTTCCAACAGGGAATTTAAAATCAGAAAGTTGTTTTCTCCTGGACTGAGAACACCTCTCTCCTGTCTGCTCTCATCTCACTCTCACCAGCTGCGGAGACCATTGAAGACATATGAGACCCAAGACAGAAAAGTCTCCTACAGTGAACAAGGTTTAAGGAGAATACTGGGCCCCAACGAAATGCAAGTCTACCTACAATCAAGGACCCTACTTCAAACCTCCCCATTTTAATTTTTCTTCTCTTTTCTGACTCTATTTGCATGTGCGTATTGCATGTGCATGCTCGCATGGGCGCGTCGTATATCCATAGGCATTAACTGTATTAGAGTTTAAGCTTAAGGTTTAATAAATTTCATTTTTCTTCTTTAAACCTAAGAAAGCCTGTTTGTGCTCATTTATTTGCCTTATAATTGGAAAGTTGTGAACAAGGATTCACCAAAGGGGGAGCTCAAAACACAGTGTGTTTAAAAATTAAATCCTGTTACAATAAGTGCAGATGAAGACAGTAAAAGACCCCTCGACACCTTTCTTACCTGGTCGTAACATCCTCCAAGCCACACACCATCCTAACTTGGAACTATATCGCCGTTCCTTCACTGGCACTGGGTCAGAATCCTAGAACTCTCTTCCTAACAGCACTGTGGATGCACCTACCCCACATGGATTGCAGCTCTTCAAGAAGGCATCTCACCACCACCTTCTCATGGGCAATTAGGGACGGGCAATAAATGCTGGGCTGGCCAAAGACGCCCACATCACCATAAACGAATAAAATTATTTAAAATAGATTTCCATCACATCAGGGTGTTAGCACTTTGGTGCTTTTCCACCGCTGACGAAATCCAGAACCAACGTCATAATGCTGGATTTCTGGGCAGACATTTCCAGCGTGATTCTCCGTCCCCCCACACCGTCATTCCCGCTTTAAGCAGCCGCACAAAGTTTTGCCCATTTTTCGAACTCTGGACTTTCACACATCCCTTCAACGTAAAGTAGAAAAATAGTGATCTCTTTAATGACAAACAGCAGCCCCTCAAGAGCTGCTGATTCACCCATTTTTGCAACTCCCAACCATCCAAAAAGGAAACCACAGCTTTCTCCCACACACATTTTCCATGCACAAGGAGTATATGAAAATTAAGGAAGGGCTTTTCCCACAGAATTTCATAAGGCCAGCCCTTCCCATCATTGGCGCATCTGGCACTTCTATGATACGAGGATCAGAAGCACAACCTTTCTCGCAAAATTAATGCCATCATATTGTGACGGAAATCACATCTGCCAAATGGAAACATATTAATTTCATCGTATGAAATACTGTTTGAGAATTTTTTACTGGACTTGAAAAAGCAGTACTGAACAGCTGAAAAAATGGTTGCACATTTGCATTCTGAGAGGACAAGAGCTGGCTGAGAGTCCGAAGGAAATTACCCAGTCTAATCTGGGATGCTCCCAGATTTAAATAGCAAAATTGGTCTTGGCAACAGTGGTGATCAACATCCTTTGACTTTGAAAGAGTTAAACACTGCCACTCCGCACCACCACCACCCACCACCCCCCCCACCCTCCCCCCCCACCCCGACCTCCTACCGAGTATGTCTGATGGCCTCTGAAGTTCAAAGAGCTCTCTAGAAGTTGCCGTTTCAAACAAAGAGATGGTCACATGACATACCTGCTGGTAACACTGAGGTTTTTGAACTGTGCCTCAGAGAAAGAAAGGAGACTGCAAGATGAAGGATTTCTCTCTGTCTCTCTCTCTTCAGCAAAGCCCCAGGGAAACCACAGTGGGAGCTTCTACGCCTCAAGACTACAGACCTTTACAGGCGACCACTAAAAAAGACAGACTAAATCTCTTTTTAGCCTTCCGGTACCAGAGAAGCAAGCCTGAAATTGTGCCCGTGGCCCCAGCGAGGACTCCAAGACTTAAACTTCAATCAAGGATATTACATTAAGGACAATATTTGTATAGCATTTATTTACCAACTCTACTTCAACCCCCAGTTTCTTTCTTCCCCTCTGTATCTATTTGTGTGTGTGTGCCTCTTGTATGCATGTGAATATGGATGCATCGCATATTTTAGTCATTGTAACGGTTGGTGATAAGGTTAATAAACTTACATCTTTCTTGTTTAACCCAAGAAAACCTGTCTGATTGGTTCATTTCCAATTGTAATTAGCATGCAGTGAGCAAAGGGTCACTGAGGTGGTAAGTTAAAATCACTGTGTTTAAAAAGCTAAACCCTGTTACGGCCAAACCAGAGAAGGGGCGAGAGGGGAGCCCGAGACCCCTTCCTCACCTGGTCGTAACAGAAATTTGGGGCTGTAGTCTGACATTGGATTCACAGACAAACGAGAAACCGGAAGTGGTAAATCAAATTGATCCCAATCAAAAAGAGAAAAGAACTTCAATACAGGTTTTCTTGTGGTTTGTGTTGCTAGAATACTAACATGTCCACGACCGAAGCCAGTACCTCCTCAAGTCAGGGTGAAATAACTTGGGATAAGTTAAAGGCACTATCTATGGAGAAGTTGAGAAATATGGCTGAGCAGTGTGGGATCACTTTCCATGCCAAAGCTAGGAAATCCGAACTCCCAAGACTCGTGGCCAACCATTTTTCCCTTGAACCGGAAGAGGCAGAGGGATAGGGTTTGAATTAGATTTAGAATGGGTAACGTTAGCAAAAATACAGTTTGAGTAAGGAGACTTGAATTAGAAGACAGGGAAAAAGAGAGAGAAAGAGAGCTAGAAGAGAAAGAAAAAGAGAGACAGGCGAGAGAAAAAGAGAGGAGAGAAAAAAAAAAGAGATAGGAGAGAGTGAAAGAACTTTCCAGAAAGAGCAGGTGGAAAGGGAGCTACGGCGGCTTGAGTTAGCACAGGGGCAACAGAGTAACCCCAGTGAAAGCATAGCCAATAAGGAGGCTACATTTAATTCAAGGCCGTGTGCTGAGCTTTTGAAATTTTCTCAGTTAATCCCAAAGTTCAATGAGGGAGACGTGGAAGCATTTTTTGTAACTTTTGAAAGGCTTGCAAGGCAGTTAAAATGGTCGGCCTAGAACTGGGCCATGCTACTATAAAGCAAGTTAACAGGAAAAGCCCATGAGGTTTATTCCCTGTTGCCAGACGAAAGTTCATCAAATTATGAACAGACTAAAAATGCTATCCTCGGGGCATACGAGCTGGTACCGAAAGCCTACCACCAGAAATTCCAAACCCTCCGGAAACTAGCTGATCAAACTTACTTGGAGTTTGAGAGAGGTAAGCAGCTGGCTTTTGATCGGTGGTTGAGGGCTCTTAAAATACAGCCCATGTATGAAAATCTCAGAGAGGTGATTATTCTCGAGGAATTTAAAAACTCTCTCCCACTCTCTATAAAGACCCATGTGGAGGAACAAAAAGTGTAGAGAGCAAGGCAAGCCACAGTTCTGGCTGATGAGTTCGCTCTAATATACAAGTTGATTTCCCAAGGGAAAGCCTTTCCTAGTCACCCCCACAAACCCGAAAAGAACAAAGGGTGGGAGGGTGATATAGGAGTCCAAATAGTCCTCGGAGAGAAAGAAAATTTGGACACACAGGGGGCCCTCCTCCAGCCAAAAAAGAGATTGTTGACCCGGAGACCTGTGTGTTTCTATTGTAATAAGTCAGGTCGTCTCACAGCTGAGGACTGTGAACTACGGGGAAGGCCTGTAGGGTTAATCATGGCACACCCACTCAGTGCAGAAGCAACCTTGATGGGAAGCACAGCAGAACAGGCTGTGGCTTTAACTGCGGCAGCAGTAAGACCCAGAAAAAAATACTGCTGTGAGTGCAGGAAAATTTAATAAGATCCCTGAAGGTTATCAGGATTTTGTATCTGAAAGGATAGTAACTCCATACCCCTCGAGTGGGGCAAGCAGACCCACAGTTATACTCAGAGATACAGGGGCCATCAGATCCCTTTTGCAAAGGCATGACCTTTCCCCCGGAGAGTGCAGTAAATACTAGAATGGTGAATGGTATTGGAGGGCAGTGTCTACCCGTACCTTTACATCGGGTGCACTTGGAGTGCGACCTAGTTTCGGGACCGGTGACAGTAGGGATTGTCCCTAGTTTGCCTGTGGATGGGGTTGACCTGCTCCTAGGTAACGATCTGGTGGGGGTGAAGGTGGTAGCTTCCCCAATAGTGAAAGAGAGACCGAAGGAGATTAGAGAGACAGGGCAGTGGAACGAGACAGTCCCCTGCAGTTCCCCTAAATGTGGTGACTCGTGACATGGCCAAACCAGCTCCCCCAGAGGAGACTGAATTAGCACTGCAGACAGATGACCAAGCCGAATGTCTGTCTGAAACTTTCTTTGGAAAGTTAGAGGATCCAGGGAATGGATTAAATCAATCTTCCCTAGTTGAGGCTCAACGAGCCAACCCAGTATTGAGAGTTAGCACAGGCTGCCCAAACTGAAATTGAAGCAAAGGGAGTTCCTGATTGCTACTATGTGAAGAATGAGGTGCTGATGAGGAAGTGGAGCTCTCCTCACAGACCGGAGGACAAAGAGTGGACAGTGGTTCACAAGTTAGTGGTGCCGCAGAGGTACCAGAGAGAGATAATAAGATGGCCCATGATTTGACAATGGCTGTACATGTCGGTGTACGAAAAACCAAAGCCCGCATAAGGCAGCAGTTTGACTCCACAAAGATGTGGTGGAGTACTGTAGGTGTTGTCACATGTGCCAGGTTAAGGGAAAGCCCCAACCTGCAGTGAGGTCTGCACCTCTCATTCCTGCATCGGCATTTGGGGAACCCTGCAGCAGAGGGCTGGTGAACTGTAAAGGACCCCTGCTGAGAACAAAAGTGGACAGACAGGCACAGGTCTGGCAGAGAGTTAGAGAGGAAAGGTGAAAAAGGGACAAAGAGGAAAGGTTAAAAGAGGTCAGGGAGGAGTCACAAATGAAAACCCCTACTGTCCGGTCAGACAACCCTGAAATGTTGGAAAACTTAGACCCCACATCCTCCTACGTAAATGCAAACAAAAGGAATACCCTATCAGGGCTGCTTGCTGCATTTGCAGAAACCTGCAGGGACCAAAGGAAGTCCCCAAGAGGGCAGAGAAACAGTGAGGGTGCTGCCTCAGCTAATCGAAGTGCCACAGGGAAGTGCAGTGGAATGTGGACAAATACCTGTGAGCAGGAATGTCTCACAGGGCAAAGGGAAGATTAGCAAAGAATTCTCCCCAACAGTTTGGAGAAAAGGGAACCAACAATGCCTGAAGTAAGCAGCCCTTGGATGACTCACCAGAGCACTGAAAGTGAGGTGAGAGTGGATTCACCTACTGCAGACTCCCATGATCAGAGCTCAAACCCAGAGCTAATTGAATCCAACAATCTCCCTGCAGACCCCAACAGGAACAAAAGCATCCTAGACAATTATGGAAATGTGCAAACATCAAACCTCCCCAAAAATCACAAGTTTATTGGGATGCCCATTCTCAGCTTATTACAAGCTGATACTAAAGAAACTTCAAACCCACTGGGCAATACCGAGCCATCTCAGACCCACCTCAAGGGAAAAGGACAGTTTAAAGCAGCACTATTGCAGAGAAAAGGCAGGCTGAAACAATTTTTAAGATTTCTGAATGAATGAGAGAAATGCATGTGTGTTTTCCTGTATTTTCTCTTCTTTTTAACTTGCAATGAAATGCTCCCCAGTGTCACATTTCATTCGGCGTGGTGCGGAGGTGTGACGGAAATCACATCTGCCAAATGGAAGCATATTAATTTAGTCGTATGAAATACTGATTGAGAACCTTTTACAGGACACTAAAAATGACTTTCTGGAAAAGCAGAACTGAACAGCTGAAAAAATGGTTGCACATTTGCATTCTGAGAAGACAAGGGCTGGCTGAGGGACCAAAGGAAATTACCCAGTCTAGCTGGAACAATGGGTTCCTGTAGAAGTTGCTGTTTCAAACAAAGAGATGGTCACATGACATACCTGCTGGTAACACAGAGGTTTTTGTATTGTACCTCAGAGAAAGAAAAGAGACTGCAATTTTGAACACCAAGAGGAAGGATCTCTCTCTCTCTCTGTCTCTCTCTAGCAAAGTCCCAGGGAAACCACAGTGGCAGCTTCTACGCCTCAAGACTACAGATCGTTACAGGCGACCACTAAAAAAGTCAGACTAAATCTCTCTTCGGCCTGCCGGTACCAGAGAAGCAAGCCTGAAATTGTGCCTGTGGCCCCAGCGAGGACTCCAAGACTTTAACTTCAATGAAGGACATTACATTAAGGACATTAAAGGACAGTATTTGTATTCCATTTAGTACCAACTCTACTTCAACCCTCCACTTCTTTCTTCCCCTCTGTATCTATTTGTGTGAGTGTGTGTGTGTGTGCCTCTCGTATGCATGTGAACGTGAATGTGTCGCGTATTTTAGCAATTTTAACCGGTTACAGTGATAAGGTTCATAAACTTACATCTTTCTTGTTTAACCCAAGAAAACCTGTCTGATTGGTTCATTGTCAATTGTAATTAGAGTGCAATGAGCAAGGGCTCACTGAGGCGGTAAGTTAAAAATCACTGTTTTTAAAAAGATAAACCCTGTTACAGCCAAACCAGAGAAGGGGCGAGAGGGGAGCCTCATACCCCTTCCTCACCTAGTTGTAACAATATGAACGTGATAATGGTTCATTTGTCATCAACAGTACATTTTAGGTTAATAAAGTACAATGACAGTGAGAAACAGCATGAAATAAAAGTCAAGAAATGACAGTAATATATGAAAGATCTACTCCAAAATACTGGAAAAGGCACCAAGTAAACTGCCAAAATCACTATCAAAAATAGACAAATGCAAAACACACTCGCTGCCTTAAGTTTGAAGCAAAGGGTATTTAACTTCCACACTTCATTGACATGCTGAAAAGTGGCTTGTAGGTGGCAGAGAACATTCAGGCGGCCAGAGGTCTCTGGCCAGCACTATGGAAAAGCTCAGTGGCAAGCAAGTAAATCGTTGGAAGAGTTTTGGGAGCATCTCACTGGAGAAATAGGGAAAAGTCTGCAGCAAGGGAGGCCATGACTTTCCTTGTGAGGGCTGGAGGAATACTTCTGCTTCTCCTGGCCCCACTATGGAAAAGTTTAGACTTACCTTGGAGATCCTCTTGTCAGGTTCTACTTCAGTCTGGCAGGAAAGCCATTGCAGCTTCTCCACTTAGGCCCCAGTCAAAATGCAAATAAGATTTCATTGGCGCAATTGGACTTCGATTAGCACAAGTTCATAAGGCCACTGGTTGATTTTAGGTCGGTGCCTCATCTGCCCCCAAGAACCATGCACTTTATAATCTAAAGTGACACAAACAGGTCAGATCTGAGACAGTAAGGAACCTGCTCATTTTTAACTTTCCACCTGCCTGGTCTCTGCCAGGTTAAAACTAACTTCAGAGATTTCATGAATATTTTTCACAACACCCACATAGTCTTATTCACCGATATGTACTTATTATAGCATTTTTTAAATGGTACTCAATTACAGTGCACAATTGTTTTCTTACTATCTTAGAACACAATTTTGTCACTGGGCTTTACAAAAACACTAATAAAATTAAGATGATAATAAACAGTATATTCGTAATCTTTAATTTTGAATGAAGTTCCCAATTGCAGTTTAAATCCGTGACACTGTAAAACCTATTTACCAGATGTACAAGAATGGCACCCAGTGAGTTATTTCGTCCCAGTGATGTACTTCACTCACTTGGGACCCACTATAGTTAAATGCCATTTGATGGGAATTAGACACAGGCAATATTGTGCTACTCGAAGACTTTGGTCCAGCCTCTCATCATAGTTCAACGAACTATAACCGTGGTACCTAAAGTGATGCCCATGCTCATAAAACTATTGATCCAGAATTTCCTAGAAAATTTCCGCATAAATATGGTGCAAGAGCAGACTAGCTGTATTTTTCCCAAGGAAATTCGCCTGTAACTAATTTATGCCAAGCACCACAACACACGAATATCCTCGATATTCGGGAACAGACAGGTGTTTCTGTGACCGCAGACGTGAATCCAGGATGATATGTTGCCTCCCTGGTGCCAGGGTCAAGAATGTCACTGAGCGGCTGCAGAGCATCCTGAAGGGGGAGGATGAACAGCCAGCAGTCGTGCTCCACATCAGAACCAAAGACATAGGCAGAAAGAGGGATGTGGTCTTGCAGTCAGAATTTAGGGAGCTAGGGAAGAAATTAACAAGCAGGACCTCAAAAGCAGTAATCTCCGAATTACTCCCAGTGCCACGCGCAAGCGAGTATAGAAATAGAAGGATAAGACAGATGAATGAGTGGCTGGAAAGATGGTGCAGGAGGGAGAGCTTTAGATTCATGGGACATTGGGACTGGCTCTGTTGGAGATGGGACCTCTACAGGTCGGACGGGCTGCAACTGAACAAAGCCAGACTGAATTCATTGCGAAACGTTTGGCTCGTGCTGTTGGGGAGGATTTAAACTAGTTTGGCAAGGGAATAGGAACCTGTGGGTAGACTCAGTTGGGACAAAATCAGAAATGAAAATGGTAGGCAGAAAATTAATGGATGAATCTGGAAGACAGAGAAAATGAGGGTCAGAAAATAAAAAAAAGAGTTTGGCAGTGCTCAAGGGTATCTATTTCAATGCAAGGAGTATAGCAAATAAAGCAGATGAGCTGAGGGCACAGATAGACACGTGGCAGTATTATATAGCTATTACAGAAACATGGCTTAAGGAAGGACAGGAATGGCAGCTCAATGTTCCTGGTTACAGGGTTTTCAGACACAATACAAAGGGGGTAAAGAAAGGAGGGGGAGTGGCAATTTTGGTCATGGAAACTATTACAGCTGTGAGGAGGGATGATATGTTGGAAGGTTCATCAAATGAGACCAAAAGGATTGAACTAAGGAACAAAAAAGGGTCAATCACACTGCAGGGAGTATACTATAGACCCCCAAACAGTCAGAGGGAGATAGAAGAGCAGATATGTTGGCAAATCTCTGAGAAGTGCAAAAACAATAGGGCAGTAACAGTAGGAGATTTTAACTACCCCAATATTAACTGGGATAGTTTTAGTGTGAAATGAATTGAGGGAGCAGAATTCTTGAGGTGCATTCAGGAGAAATATTTTGGCCAGTATGTAGCAAGTTCAACAAGAGAGGGTGCACTTTTAGACAGTTTTAGGAAATGAAGATGGGCAGGTGGAAGGGGTGGCAGTGGGAGAGCATTTTGGTGGTAGTGATCATAATTCAGTCAATTTTAGCAAAAGTATGGTAAAGGACAGAGATAAAACAGTAGTTCGAGTTCGCAATTGGGGCAAGGCCAATTTTATTAAACTGAGGAGTGATTTAGCGAAAATGGACTGGAAACAGCTACTTGAAGGTAAATCAGTGTCAGAACAGTGGGAGGCATTCAAAGGGGAGACTCAAGGGGTTCAGAGTAAATATGTTCCCACAAACAAAAAGGGTGAGACGGCCAAGTCTAGAGCCCCATGGATGTCAAGGAGCCTACATGGTAAGATAAGGCAGAAAAGGAAAACTTATGTCCGTAACTGAGAACTCAATACTACAGAAAGCCAAGAGCAGTATAGAATGTGGAAGGGTGAAATCAAAAAGAAAATTAGGAAAGCAAAGAGAGGCATGAAAGAATATTGGCAAGCATAATCAAGGTGAACCCATAGCTGTTTTATCAATACATTAAGAATAAGAGGATAACTATGGAGAGGGTAGGGCCCAGAAAAGACCAAAAAGGTAACCTATGTGTAGGGACAGAAGATATTGGTATAGTTCTTAATGAATACTTTGCGTCTATCTTCACAAAAGAGGAGGATGATGCAGATATTGTAGCTAAGGAGGAAGAGTGTGACGTTTTGGAGGTGACAAACATAGGAAGAGAGGAAGTACTAATGGGATTAGCATCCTTGAAAGTTGATAAATCACCAAAGCCAGATGAAATTCATTGTAGGCTGTTAAAAGAAGCAAGAGAAGAAATAGCAGAGGGTCTGACCATCATTTTCCAGTCCTCACTGGATACAGGTGTGATGCTGGAGGACTGGAGAACTGCTAATGTTGTACTTCTGTTTAAAAAGGGAGCGAAGGATCGACCGAATAATTACAGGCCAGTCAGTTTAACCTCAGTAGTGGGCAAATTATTGGAATGTATTCTGAGAGGCAGGATAAACTGTCACTTAGAAAGGCACAGGTTAATCAAGGATAGTCAGCATGGATTTGTTAAGGGAAGATCTTGTTTGACCAACTTGATCGAATTTTTTGAAGAAGTAACAAGGAAGATAGATGAGGCTAGTGCAGTTGATGTGGTCAACATGGATTTTAGCAAGGCTTTTGACAGGGTCCCACATGACAGACTGCTTAAAAAAATAAAATTCCATGGGATCCAGGGAAATGCAGCAAGGTGGATACAAAATTGGCTCAGTGGCAAGAAACAAAGGGTAATTGTTGACGGCCGTTTTAGAGACTGGAGGGCTGTTTCCAGTGGTGTTCCGCTGGGCTCAGTACTGGTCCCCTGATTTTTGTGATGTATATTAACGATTTGGACGTAAATTTAGGGGGCATGATCAAGAAGTTTGCAGACGACACAAAAACTGGCCGAGTGGTAGATAGCAAGGAGGATAGCTGTAGGCGGCAGGAAGATATTGATGGTCTGGTCAGATGGGCAGAAAAGTGGCAAATGGAATTCAACTTGGAGAAGTGTGAGATGATGCATTTGGGGAGGTCAAACAAGGCAAAGGAATACATAATTAATGGGAAAATACTGAGAAGTGTACAGGAATAAGGGACCTTGGAGTGAATGTCCACAGATCCCTGAAGGTAGCAGGACATTTCGATTAGGGGGTTAAGAAGGCATATGGAATCCTTTCCATTATTAGCTGAAGTATCCAAGAGCAGGGAGGTTATGCTGGAACTGTATAACTCATTGGTTAGGCCACAACTTGAGTACTGTGTGCAATTCTGGTCACCTCATTACAGAAAGGATGTAATTGCATGAAAGAGGGTACAGAGGAGATTTACGAGGATTTTGCCAGGACTGGAAAAATGCAACTATGAGGAAAGATTGGATATGCTAGGATTGTTCTCCTTGGAACAGAGAAGGCTGAGGGGCGATCTGATTGAAATGTACAAAATTTCAAGGGGCCTGGATAGAGTGGAGGTGAAGGATCTATTCACCTTCGTGGAGAAGTCAGTGATTGGTGATTTCAGAAAAAATTAAGGGGAGAGGAGGAAAAACCTTTTCACCCAGAGGGTCTGGAACTCTGCCTGAAAGGGTGGTTGAGGCAGAGACCCTCAACTCATTCAAAAGGAGTCTGGATATGCAGCACCTCAAGTGCCGTAATCTGCAGGGCTACGGTCCAAATTCTGGAAGATGGGATAAGAATAGATGGATCGTTTTTCAGCCGGCACAGACACGATGGCCCAAGTGGCCTCTTTCTGTGCCTTAAACGTTCTATTCTATTACATCCACTCCCCGTGCAACAGTCTGCAGAACGGAAATTTCCTGTATCTAAGCCAGTTCAGAATTGGAGGAAAGTTATTGTCAAAATTTTTGGTACTGCAGGACCTTAAGTCACAATTTCTAGTGTTTTAGAATATTGTTATATCTTTCTCCGACTGAGAATTAGGGAAGGAAATCTGCCGTCCATACATGGTCTGGCCTACATGTGACTCCAGACCTACAGCAATGTGGTTGACTCTTAAATGCCCTCTGAATTGGCATTGCAAGCCACTCAGTTCAAGGGCAATTAGGCATGGGCAATAAATGGTGGCCTGGCCAGCGATGCCCACATCTACAAATGACTAAAAATAAACTGCTGTTTTCTATATCTTTGAATGTTTTTAATAGCATAGGTGATCTTTCCATTAAAAATATATAAAAGTTTCCACAACTGCATTTTGTTAAATATGCTGTACTTAATGTACATAAATAATAGTTTGGTGGCGTCAAACTTTAATTTCATAACATTAATAAGATTAAAGAAAGATAGCACATGTTCAATGCTTTCTTAATTGTTTATGTCACTTTACATTTGTTTGACACTTTTTTATGTGCTGGCCAATGGTAATATGATTCTCAGGAAATTTGGGTGTAAAATGCGATCCAGGAAGTTCCCGCATTCGTATTCCCCCTGTTAGAGGGGTCCAAATACCTTCCCAAAAGAGATACCGGACTAGTTCAGGCGGAGGTTTATTCTGTCAAATTAGCCGACGTATTAACATTCAACGTGTACTTCATTAGCTATGAATTATAAGGTATGAGATGGGCGAAACGCAATTAAAGTATTTATACAGCTGGCATTTCACCAGCTAGCTCTTGGTCATTAGACATATTCGGAGGATGTGCCCAGTATTGTGATTCAGTACTTACTTCAGGCGTTGAGACGGCGACAGTGAAAGAATGCCACCTCTCTCCGGCACTGAGGTGGGAAATATTCGATGGGGGAGGCAGCAGCGGGAAAGTCAGACGTAAGCCTGTTGGACGCTGCTTCACGCGCCAAAAGCAGTTTAACGGACAATGGGTCGCGTGGGGTGCCTAACGGTCGCTGAGAGCGCGAGCTGTGTCAGCGCGAGCCCCGCTGCCAGTACAACACAGCCGCTCGAGCGGCCGAGGGGCAGCCCTGCCTGTGAGGAACAGATGGAACATCTTCCATCGAACTGATATCCTCTTACCTCGCAATTACCATCCTTTAAAATTTCACCCCACCGCTCCCCAAACAAGAAAATGGAAAATAATCATATGGTGTCCTGGGCAAGACTCTCCGTGAAGTTGCCTTCTTCAGACATTCTTCGTCTTCTTCTGAATCTTGCCCACATCAGTCAAGACATTGGACAGAATTTTACCAGCCCTCTGACATTGGGGGCCACAGCAAGGAAATCCAGAATATTCTAGCAGGAGAAGCTCACCACAACCCCTGAAGCTGGGTATGCCCCACCCCATTTTACCAGCAGCAGCAGTACCTCAGTGCAGCCTCCCACCCTGCTGTTTGGCAGTGGCACTCCAATTTAAATATACTAAGCTACCTTGCCTCATTATGCATCCTGCTGCTCATTGCTCCTCAGTTCCATATTTTTCACTGAATGGGCAGCTGTCATGTACCATCCTGTTCATGAATGAGAGAAGCCCAGCACTGAAACAGGCTCTTTGGCCCACCGAGTCTATGCTGACCAACAACCACCCATTTATACTAATCCTATATTAACCCCATATTCTCTTCCACATCCCCACCATTCTCCTACCACCTACTTACACTAGGGGCAATTTACAATGGCCAATTTATCTATCAACCTGCAAGTCTTTTTCTGTGGGAGGAAACCAGAGCACCCAGTGGAAACCCACACAGACACAGGGAGAACTTGCAAACTCTGCGCAGGCAGAACCCAGAACTGAACCCTGGTCGCTGGAGCTGTGAGGCTGTGGTACTAACCACTGCGCCACTGTGCCGGCCTATATCAGGGTCTCCACTCTGCATACTAGATGGGAGGGGGGATGTGATTACTGGGGGCACAGCTCTGCAGGCATAAAAGGGGGGCTGCTCAGCACTGTTTGTTTGTGTGAGTGAGGGAGCAATGGCACTCCAGTCTCTCTGTGAGTGGAGAGTGTGCCAGAAACAGGCGTGTAAAGGTTACCTGTCTGGTGGGGCAATCAATGCAGCTGGTAGAATCTTGATGTGATCATGGTGTGCCACTCTTAATGGGAGCTAAGACAGGCAATGCCATGCCATGCCACATAGTTGATGCATGAATGCACCTGATATACCTGTCAACAACAATACCTGCCCTGTTAGGAACTTCCAAAGAAGTGAGTGATACAACTTTATTTGTCACATTGTCACATGGAGATGGTTATGCTTCAACCTATATTGTCTGATCTGCTTCTCATGAGGATCCAGGCAGGCAAAACAAACAGGCCGGTGCAGTCTATGTAGAGGCCCCCGGTCGTGAGCAGCAGCAGCACCCAAGGAGAGCCCGCCACTACAGATAACCGCGCATCTACAGATCCCACATGACATACCTGCAGATGTCTAAGCACCAATATCAGCGGCGACTGTGGATGTCGAGGGAGGTGGTGACACATCTCTGTGTCCTGCTCAACGGTGCAGCTGATGGGCTTTGTTGGACATCCTATGCCTGTGGCACTCATAGTGAGAGTGGCTCCTAACTTTTACGCATCTGCATCATTTCAGGGGCCCACCGGAGACCTCTTTGGGGTCACTCAGTCAGCAGTGCACTGCTGCATCAAGGAGGTCACCGATACCCTGGACCAGAGGGCCATATGTCCGCTTCACGAGAGACCCTGGGAGCCAGGCTCAGACGGCCATCAGTTTTGGCTTCATTGCGGGATTCCCAAAGGTGCGAGAGGTCATAGATTGCATCCATGTCGTCATCAAGGCTCCCGCCAGGTGACCATCTGCATAAGTAAACCGTAAGGGCCTCCACTCGCTCAATGTACAGTTAGTATGTGATCACCGGAAGCGCTTTATGCAAATCTGTGCCTGCTTCCCAGCTGGTGCTGTTGTGCACTGAACTGGCTCAGATGGAGGGGTGGCTTCTTGGAGACAAGGGCTACCAATTGCAGACATGGTCCTGACACCAGTGAGACACCCCACCACTGCTGCAGAGGAGAGATACAATGCCAGCCACAGAGCTACAGGAGCCACCATTGAGCAGGCGATCGGCATGCTGAAAATGCACTTCTGCTGCCTGCATAGATCGGGTGGTGTCCTGCAGTACAAGCCAGAAAGGGTAGCTCATATCATTTCTGTTTGCTGTGCTGTGCACAACTACGCACTCATTAGGAGGGAGGCCTTGCAGGATGAGGACAGACGTAAGCAGGACTCATCCTCGGACAATGAGGACGCTGAGGACTTGCAACAGGAAAGGCACACAGGAGGACAGAGAGCATCCAGGTGTCGCATGCAGGGCGAGCAGCGAGCAACAGATGCACAGCAACACCTTATTGACCAAAGGTTCTCCACGCCATAGGAACCACCATGGGCTCTGTAAGCCACATAGCACCCTCTTTCACTTGTTGTTCAGCACCCAGAACCCTGCATCTAATACATCTTTGCATCCACCATTACTGGCAGCAGCAGACTGAGCCATTGTCCGTGTTACTGCATCTGTGGAGACGCGCATGAGTAATACTGGCATGACAATGATGTTATTCCATACATTGGTAATTCTGAAAGGCCAATGATGTACTGGGAGGAGACACGATCGGTACTTGCTGGAACACTTCATTCACACAGTAAAAGTAACACACGTTAGTGAAGATGATTTAGAGATTGAACTTTTCACAGTGTTGTGTCACCCGTGTTGACCCATTTGTTTCATGGTGGTTTTTGGAAATGCTTGCAGGTGCTCCTTTGCAGTGCCACTTCTGCACCAGCAGCCTGACTGGATGAAGGCCGCAGATCAGACTGCCTTTTGGATGTGGATGACTTTGGTGGTAGTACTGTGTGCGCATGAGGCTTGGAGGGCCCCGGCTGGCTGGGGGAATGATCGTTCATCCTCTTTCGGCATTGGACCCTTTGATGCCAGATGGCCCCATGGCTACTTACCTCCTCTACCACTTCTAGCCAGGCTGCCTTGGTCAGGCGGGAGGGCATCTCCTTATCATCGCTGGGGAAAAGGATCTCCCACCTTGCCCACACAGCCTGGAGGAGAGTGCGTAGGGAGGCATCGCTGAACCATCGAGACACCCAGAATGCCCCTCTGCTATCTTCGTTTTTTGCTCTGGTCCTTTAAATACAAAGGTGATTCCACAGTGTAACTGCTCTCACTTCTGGCTGCAAGGTTTTTCTTGCACATGTTTGAAAACTAATGCAGGACTAGTGAGGAAATCTGTGCTGTTGTCCTGGTTTTTCATCTATGACAGATCAACATGTACACTTTGCTTCTGCAGCAGCTAATCATAATATTGACATAATATTTCTGGTTTACAATGCAGCTAGAATATAAACATATTTTTCTGGTTCTTTATGAAGCACTTTTAATTCCAGTTACATGTCTTTTCACATATCAGTTAGCAGAGAAATGAATACAGATTCCAAATGCATATTAGCCTGCTGCTATTCACATTGTCACGGTCTTATTTTTTTTTCTCCTCGGAAATATTGTGTGTGTCTTGAAGAATGTAAAAAGATCAGTGCATCTTTAAGACAGAAAGTTTCAGAGAGTCAGACTGCCAGTTGCATTCTGGTTGCCAAGCAACAGCAGCAGGAGAGAGAGGTTACATGATTCAATGTTGTAGTTTTGACTTTTAAACTAGCTGCAGAGTGAGCGGAGAGCGTTCTGAGGCAATTTGAACTGAAGGAGCTGTGCTTTTCCTCTCTCAAAATTCTACAAAGCTTCAAGCCAACTTAATTCCCTAAGAAAATAAGAAAATTAGAATTAGAATTAGAATTAGAACATTACAGCGCAGTACAGGCCCTTCGGCCCTCGATGTTGCGCCAACCTGTGAAACCATCTGACCTACACTATTCCATTTTCATCCATATGTCTATCCAATGACCACTTAAATGCCCTTAAAGTTGGCGAGTCTACTACTGTTGCAGGCAGGGCGTTCCACGCCCCTACTACTCTCTGAGTAAAGAAACTACCTCTGACATCTGTCCTATATCTATCACCCCTCAACTTAAAGCTATGTCCCCTCGTGTTTGCCATCACCATCCGAGCTTTTTTTTTTAATCAGTATTTGCTGTGTTCATCACTGAGGGACAGTTTAATGCTACAACATCCCAACTGCTGAATCCCTATCTTTGAAGGACCTTTTTTCCCCCATCTAACCAGTGTGAAGACTTCAAGCGACCTTCGACTGTTTCTACATTGGAAGATTTCATTCGTCAGGAACATAATTTTCAAAGACCTTTTTATTTTATTCTCAATGGTCAGCTAGTTAAAAACCAAAGTACTGTTAGTTTTGAATATATGTATGTGAATGCGGGAGTTAAATTTTTAAATAAGAAATTATAAGGTATTTAGACATAGGTTTTTCTTAGTAGGGTTTAAGATTTTAGTTTTTTTTAACAAATAGTTAATTTGTTGTTGTCTAAAGATACCTGGTTTGGTCCACTTCATTCAGGGATACTAGAGTGTTCAATTTGGCTGCTTTTCCAATTTGGAAAGCTGAAAGAAATATGCTGCAACCTGTGGAGCGACAGGACTGAATTAACAGTGAATTGCTCCCACCGCAGTTGTAATATATTTTAATTGGGGGCTTTGTCCACGATCAGAATCAGAATTAATTAGGCAGCTCAAGTCTGGGATCAGAATCAGACTAATTTGGAGGGCTCGCGTTTGGAATCATATTAGTTGCTCATCTCTGGGATAACATACAAATTGGGCTCTCGCATCTGGGATCATATCAATTGGAAACTCGATTGTTGGGATCCAAATCTAACGCCAATTATGAAAAATAAAAGGAAGCAGGATTCTTGTGTAATAATGAATACAGTCTATACTATTGTAGTGGTTGCAGCAGAGTTTTTGGGAAAGCAGAATAAAGTAGATGAGCTGAGGGCACAGATAGACACGTGGCAGTATATCATAGCTATTATAGAGCCGTGGCTTAAGGAGGGACAGGAATGGCAGCTCAATGGTCCTGGTTACAGGGTTTTCAGATGCAATAGGGAGGGGGATAAGAAAGGAGGGGGAGTGGCAATTTTGGTCAAGGGAACTATTACAGCTGTGAGAGGGATTATATGTTGGAAGGATCATCAAATGAGGCCATATGGATTGAGCTAATGAACAAAAAAGGGGCAATCATACTGCTGGGAGTGTACTATAGACCCCCAAACAGTCAGAGGGAGATAGAAGAGCAGATATGTAGGCAAATCTCTGAGAAGTGCAAGAACAATAGGGCAGTAATTGTAGGGGATTTTAATTACCCCAATATTAACTGGGATAGTTTTAGTATGAAATGAATTGAGGGAGCAGAATTCCTGAGGTGTATTCAGGAGAACTTTCTTGCCCAGTATGTAGCAAGTCCAACAACAGACGGTGCACTTTTAGACTCCGTTTCGGGAAATGAAGATGGGCAGTTGGAAGGAGTGGCAGTGGGAGAGCATTTTGCTGGTAGTGATCATAATTCAGTCAGTTTTAACATAATTATGGAAAAGGACAGAGATAGAACAGTAGTTAGAGTTCTCAATTGGGGCAAGGCCAACTTTACTAAACTGAGAAGCAATTTAGCGAAAATGGACTGGAAACAGCTACTTGAAGGTAAATCAGTGTCAGAACAGTGGGAGGCATTCAACGGGGAGAGTCAGCGGGTTCAGAGTAAACATGTACCCACGAAGAAAAAGAGTGAGGCGACCAGATCTAGAGCCCCATGGATGTTGAGGAGCCTACATGGTAAGATAAGGCAGAAAAGGAAAGCTTATGTCTGTAACCAAGAATTCAATACTACAGAAAACTGAGGAGTATAGAAAGTGGATGGGTGAAATCAAAAAGGAAATTAGGAAAGAGGGCATGAAAGAATATTGGAAAGCAAAATCAAGGCGAACCCAAAGATGTTTCATCAATTTCTTTGGCCTCCTTGTCTTGAGAGACAATGGGTAAGTGCCTTGAGTGGTCAGTGGTTTGCGGAGCAGTGCCTATAAAAGCCAATTCTAGAGTCATAGAGAGATACAGCACTGAAACAGGCCCTTTGGCCCACTGAGTCTGTGCCGACCAACAACCACCCATTTATACTAATCCTACATTAACCCCATATTCCCTACCACATCCCCACCTTCCCTCAATTCTCCTACCACCTACCTACACTAGGGGCAATTTACAATGGCCAATTTACCTAGCAACCTGCAAGTCTTTGGCTG
The DNA here is from genome assembly GCF_036365525.1 of Heterodontus francisci. Lineage (NCBI taxonomy): Eukaryota > Metazoa > Chordata > Chondrichthyes > Heterodontiformes > Heterodontidae > Heterodontus > Heterodontus francisci. The sequence goes on from NC_090395.1 coordinate 25,149,374, forward strand.
TGGGAGGAAACCGGAGTACCCGGTGGAAACCCAAACAGTCACAGGAGAACTTGCAAACTCCGCACAGGCAGTACCCAGGACCAAACCCGGGTTGCTGGAGCTGTGAGGCTGCGGTGCTAGCCACTGCACCACTGTGCCCCCCAAAGAGTGGCCGACGCTTCCACACGTGCTGCAGATAAAGTTGGTTGTCGGGGCTGTTACACAGTTGGCTCTCTCCTTGCACTTCTGTTATTTTTCCTGCGGACTGCTATGTCTCTTCGACTCGCCACACTTTAGCCCCGCCTTTATGGCTGTCCGCCAGCTCTGGTGATCACAGGCAACTGACTCCCACGACTGTGGTCAACGTCAAAGGACTTCATGTCGCCTTTGCAGACGTCTTTAAAGCGGCGACATGGACGGCCGGTGGGTCTGATACCAGTGACGAGCTCGCTGTCTAATGCGTCCTTGGGGATCCTGCCATCTTCCATGTGGTTCATATGGCCAAGCCATCTCAAGCGCCTCTGGCTCATTAGGGTGTATATGCTGGGGATGTTGGCCGCCTCGAGGACTTCTGCGTTGGAGATACGGTCCTGCCACCTGATGCCAAGGATTCTCCGGAGACAGCGAAGATAGAATGAGTTGAGACGTCGCTCTTGGCTGACATACGTTGTCCAGGCCTCGCTGCCGTAGAGCAAGGTACTGAGGACACAGGCTTGATACACTCAGACTTTTGTGTTCCGTGTCAGTGCGCCATTTTCCCATACTCTCTTGGCCAGTCTGGACATAGCAGGGGACGCCTTTCCCATGCGCTTGTTGAATTCTGCATCGAGTGACAGGTTACTGGTGATAGTTGAGCCTAGGTAGGTGAACTCTTGAACCACTTCCAGAGCGTGGACGCCAATATTGATGGATGGAGCATTTCTGACGTCCTGTCCCATGATGTTCATTTTCCTGAGGCTGATGGTTATTCCAAATTCGTTGCAGGCAGCCACAATCCTGTCGATGAGTCTCTGCAGACACTCTTCTGTGTGGGATATTAATGCAGCATCGTCAGCAAAGAGGAGTTCCCTGATGAGGACTTTCCGTACTTTCGTCTTCACTCTAAGACGGGCAAGGTTGAACAACCTGCCATCTGATCTTGTGTGGAGGAAAATTCCTTCTTCTGAAGACTTGAACGCAGCAGGGAGAAGAAAATCACAAACAGTGTAGGTGCGAGAACACAGTCCTGTTTCACACCACTCAGGATAGGAAGGGGGTCTGATGAGGCACCGCCAGGCTGAATTGTGCCCTTCATATTGTCATGGAATGAGGTGATGATACTTAGTAGCTTGAGTGGACATCCAATCTTTGCTAGTAGTCTGAAGAGACCACTGACGAGGTCAAAGGCTTCGGTGCGATCAATGAAAGCAACGTAGAGGGGCATCTGTTGTTCGCGGCATTCCTCCTGTAGCTGGCGAAGGGAGAACAGCATGTCAATTGTGGATCTCTCTGTTCAAAAGCTGCACTGTGCCTCAGGGTAGACACGCTTAGCCAGCTTCTGGAGTCTGTTTAAAACGACTCGAGTGAAGACTTTCCCCACTATGCTGAGCAGGGCGATTCCACGGTAGTTGTTGCAGTCACCGCGGTCACCCTTGTTCTTATAGAGGGTGATGATATTGGCATCGCACATGTCCTGTGGTACTGCTCCCTCATCCCAGCACAGGGAAAGCAGTTCATGGAGTGCTGAGAGTATAGGAGGCTTGGCACTCTTGATTATTTCAGGGGTAATGCCGTCCTTTCCAGGGGCTTTTCCACTGGTTAGAGAATCAATGGCATCACTGAGTTCCGATTTTGTTGGCTGTTCATCCAGCTCATCCATGACTGGCAAAGACTGGGCTGCATTGAGGGCGGTATCAGTGACAAAATTTTCCCTGGAGTACAGTTCTAGGTAGTGCTCCACCCAGCAGTCCATTTGCTTGTGTTGGTCAATGATCGTTTCCCCTGATTTAGACTTGGGAGTAGGGGGGGGGGGGTGCGATCTTCTTGATGGTTGGCCCAAAAGCTCTCTTAATGCCATCATACATTCCTCTGATGTTTCTGGTGTTGGAGGCCAGCTGAATATGACTGCATAGGTGTTGCCAGTAGTCATTTGCACAGTGCCTGGCTGTTCTTAGTGCAGTGCTTCTGGCTACTTTAAGTGCTACGGATGTTAACTCGCTGGGGGCTTTCTTGTAGTTCAACAGTGCAGTGCGCTTAGCGGCTATGACAGCTTCCAGCTCTTCAAAGTGAGATTGAAACCAGTCTGCATTCTGCTTCTCACGTTTGCCAAAGGTGGTCATTACTGAGTCATAGATGGCGTCTCTGATTTGGGCCCACTTCATCTCTGCATCCCCTGCAGGAGTGTTTTGAAGGGCTTTTTCAAGTGAATTTAGAAACTTATGTAACAGCTGTGGATAAGAAATTCTATTAGTGTTGATGCACGGGCGGCCCTTCTGCTTGGAGTGATGTAGCTTCTTTGGTTTGAGTCTAACTTTGCTGCACACCAGGGAGTGATCGGTGTCACAGTCCGCACTGTGGAAGCTGTGTGATTTGGACACTGTTTATAGAGGCTCGCCTTGTGACGATGAGGTCCAGCTGGTGCCAACGACGTGATCTTGGGTGTCTCCATGAAACTTGGTGACAGGGTTTGTATGAAAGAATGAGTTGGTGATGCAGAGGTTGTGATAGATACAAAACTCCAGCGGTCCCTATCCATTCTCATTCATCCTTCCAATGCCATAGCGCCCAAGGCAGGAGGGCCATGAGTCATGGTCGGCCCCAACACTGGCGTTTAAGTCCCCCAGCAGGAACAAATGTTCGGTATTAGGAAAACAAAGATGTTTTATCAATACATTAAGAGTAAGAGGATAACTAAGGAGAGGGTTGGGCCCATAAAAGAACAAAATGGTATCCTATGTGTAGGAGTGAAAGATATTGGTATGGTTCTTAATGAATACTTAGCGTCTGTCTTCACAAAAGAGGGGAACAATGTAGATATTGTAGCTAACGAGGAAGAGTGCGAAGTAATGAATGTGATAAACATAGGGAAAGAGGAAGTATTAATGGGATTAGTATCCTTGAAAGTTGATAAATCACCAGGGTCAGATGAAATGTATCCTAGGCTGTTAAAACAAACAAGAGAAGAAATAGCAGAGGATCTGACCATCATTTTCCAGTCCTCACAGGATACAGGTGTGATGCCGGAGGATTGCTAAAGTTGTACTTCTGTTTAAAAAGGGAGCGAAGGATAAACCGAATAATTACAGTCTCGTCAGTTTAACCTCAATAGTGTGCAAATTATTTGAATCTTCTGAGAGACAGGATAAACTGTCACTTAGAAAGGCACAGGTTAATCAAGGATAGTCAGCATGGATTTGTTAAGGGAGGATCTTGTTTGACGAACTTGATCAAATTTTTTGAAGAAGTAACAAGGAAGATAGATGAGGGCAATGCAGTTGATGTGATCTACATGGATTTTAGCAAGGCTTTTGTCAAGGTCCCATATGGCATACTGGTTAAAAAAATAAAATCCCATGGGATCCAGGGAAATGCAACAAGGTGGCTACAAAATTGGATCAGTGGCAAGAAACAAAGGGTAATTGTTGATAGCCGTTTTAGCGACTGGAGGGCTGTTTCCAGTGGCGTTCCGCAGGGTTCAGTACTGGGTCCCCTGCTTTTTGTAGTGTATATTAATGATTCGGATGTAAATGATCAAGAAGTTTGTGGGTGACACAAAGATTGGCTGTGTAGTAGATAGCGAGGAGGTTAGCTGTAGACTGCAGGAAGATATCGATGGTCTGGTCAGATGGGCAGAAAAGTGGCAAATGGAATTCAACTTGGAGAAGTGTGAGGTGATGCATTTGGGGAGGTCAAACAAAGCAAAGGAATACATAATTAATGGGAAAATACTGAGAAATGTAGAGGAAGTAAGGGACCTTGGTGTGAATGTCCACAAATCCCTGAAGGTAGCAGGACAGGTCGATAAGGTGGTTAAGAAGGCCTATGGAATCCTTTCCTTTATTAGCCGAGGTATAGATGACAAGAGCAGGGAGGTTATGCTGGAACTGTATAACTCATTGGTTAGGCCACAACTTGAATACTGTGTGCAATTCTGTTCATTTCATTACAGAAAGGATGTAATTGCACTAGAGAGGGTAGAGAGGAGATTTCCGAGGATTTTGCCAGGACTGGACAAATGCAACTATGAGGAAAGATTGGATAGGCTGGGGTTGTTCTCCTTGGAACAGAGAAGGCTGAGGGGGAGATATGATTGACATGTACAAAATTTCGAGGGGCCTGGATAGAGTGGAGATGAAGGGTCTATTCACCTTAGCAGAGAGGTCATTGACAAGTGGGCATAGATTTAAAGTGATTGGTAGAAAAATTAAGGGGAGATGAGGAAAAACCTTTTCATCCAGAGGTTGGTGATGGTCTGGAACTCACTGCCTGAAAGGGTAGTTGAGGCAGAGACCCTCAACTCATTCAAAAGGAGTCTGGATATGCACCTCGAGTGCTGTAAGCTGCAGGGCTATGGACCAAATGCTGGAAGGTGGGATTTAGAATAGGTGGATAATTTTTCGGCCGGCACAGACACGATGGGCCAGGTTGCCTCTTTCTGTGCCTTAAACCTTCTATGATTCGATGTTTCCCTCAATGACTTGATAACTTTAAGAACAACCTAAAAGAATTGGCAGCAAAATTCAAATCAGGTGCCAAAAAAGCAGAGATAATTAACATAACAGCCCAACATCTAGATGAAGAAGAAGGAGAAGACGAGAGACAAGAAGGTCGTAAGTCAGAGAGTGAGGCAGTAGAATTGGCTAGAATTCAATTAGAAATAAAAAAAACCTTGAATTGGAAAAAGATGAAAGGGAAAAAGAAAAAGCAATAGCAATAAGGAAACTTGAACTTCAGAGAGAAGAGAGGGAATTTAGGCTAAAAGAGATGGAACTAAGACAAAGGGGTAGTCTTGAATCCAGGGAAAATTCGGGTCAGGAAGAATCTGAATTCAGTTTAGGACCCAGCGAAAATTTGTTTAAATTAATACAGGCTCTTTCTAAGTTCGAGGAAAGGAACATAGAGGCATTTTCATATCTTTTGAAAAAATAGCCAAACAGATGAAATGGCAGAAGGAAAGCTGGACACTGCTTACACAAAGCAGGTTGGTAGGCAGAGCTCATGAAGTTTATGCCATGCTTCCTGAAGAACTTTCTGCAGATTATGAGATGGCAAAAAAGACTATTCTCGCTGCATATGAGTTAGGCCCTGAAGCTTACTGTCAGAAGTTTTAGAACTTATGGAGATTGGCTGGGCAGACATATGTAGAATTTGAGAGGGTGAAGCAAATGAATTTTGACGTTGGATTCGGGCATTAAAGGTGGAAACCACATATGAGAATCTTCGAGAGATGATTCTCTTAGAAGAGTTTAAAAACTCCATTCCTTCAGTTGTGAGAACTCATATAGATAACCTAAAAGTTTTGAAAGCTAGGCAAGCAGCGGAAATTGCTGATGAATTTGAGCTTGTGAATAAGCCAGAACCTTTTTTCCGTCACCCCCATAAACCCGAGAAGGATAGAAAGTGGGAGAGTGAAAGGCAGGCAAGTAGCCGGGGACAAAAAGGAACAGCTGGAAATGCCCCAGTATCACTTCCTCAAGTTAGAAAGGAAGGTGCTGAGGGTAGAAGAGAGGTTCGCAAGCCAAAGTGTTATCATTGCCACATTGGGTCATCTTCTTTGAGAATGCTGGAAATTGGGAGGTAAACCCAAAGGACTTGTTGAGGCTATAGCTTTAACGACAGTTTTAAAACCAGATACTAAAACTAAAAGGAGTGTAGAGGTTAAGAATAAAGTACCCGAAAGTTGTAATGAATTTTTATCAAAGGAGAGAGTAATTCCAAATCCTGTAAGTGAGACAGGAAAACCTATCATTATGCTCAGGGATACAGGAACAACCCAAACACTCTTGCTAGGGAAAGATATAACCTTTCTACCAGAGACCACCTTCAACACTAAAGTTTTAGTGAATGGAATTTGCCTAGACAGTGACTTAATATCTGGGATAGTAACTGTATGAGTTGTCTGCTGTTTGCCAGTAGAGGGAATTGATCTACTCCAAGGAAATGATTTGGCTGGATCAAAAGGATCAGTTTCTCCTATAATTGGAGAGGAACCAAGTGAAATTAAGGAAACGGAGCAATTATAGGAACAAGTTCCGGGAATATTTCCTGCGTGTGTAGTCACCCAAGCAATGGCTAAACAGGATCCATTGTGGGAGGTAAAAGTGGCACCACAAACAGAAAGCCAAGAACCTGAAACCTTATTTGGAAATTTAGATAATCCAAATGAGATGTTTAATAGATTGTCTATCATTGCAGCACTGCAAGCTGATCCAGAGATATGCCGAATGGCACAGACGGCTGCGACAGAAGCTGAGGCGAAAGGTGTTCCGGAAGGCTATATGGCAAGTGGGGTTTTGAGGAGGAAATGGAGACCGCCTCATAGACCTGCCGATGAAGACTGGACAACTGTGGAATAGATAGTGGTACCACCTAAATATCACTAGGGATTATTAAGGTTAGCACATGACATTCCTTTTGCAGGACATAGGGGAATTCAGAAGACCAAATCACGCATAAACCAACATTATTACTGACCAGGTCTTACAAAGGATATGAGACAATTTTGTAGGACATGCCATACATGTCAAATGGTGGGAAAACCACAACCTACCATAAAACGGGCAGCACTAGTTCCCATACCAGTGATTGAGGATCCATTTAGCAGGGTATTGGTAGACTGTGTAAGATCCTTGCCAAAACCAAAAGCGAGACATCAATACATAGTTACTATCATGGATATGCCTACTCGATTTCCAGAGCCCATTCCTTTGAGGACAATTACTGATAAAATAGTAGTAGAAAAGTTTACCCAATTCTTTACGAGATATGGGTTACCACTTAAAGTTCAATCAGATCAAGGTTATAATTTCATGCCTAAGATATTTCAAGAAGTCATGGGCAATTTGGGGATTCAACAATTGAAATCTTCAGCATATCACCCACAGTCACAGGGAGCTTTAGAGAGTTTCACCAAACTCTCAAAACAATGATTAGAACATACCATCACGAATATCCACATGACTGGGATAAAGGACTGGACTTTTTTTTATTTGCCACTAAAGGCTCACCGAATGAGTCTACAAGCTTCAGTCCTTTCGAATTGGTTTACAGACATGAAGTAAGACGTCCTCTAAAATTTATAAAAGGCAGAATCTTGGAACAAAAGGATGAATCTTCGATACTGAACAATGTATCTGTTTTCCGGGAAAGGCTGACAAAAGCTTGTGTTGTGGCTCAGGAACACCTTAAAGCATACCAAGCCAATATGAAAAAATGGTCAGAAAGAATACAAAAGTCCACAATTTTCAACCAGGGGATGAAGTATTAGTGTTGTTACCATTACAGGGAGAACCATTAAAAGCACGGTTCAGTGGCCCATATAGTGAACAAAAGAGTGGGTAAGGTAGATTACTTGATTGACACCCCTGATCGCCGGAAGAAGAACCAGTTGTGTCACATCAATATGCTAAAGCAATATTATCGCAGGGGGAGGATAAGCCAGTAGAGGTATGTCAGTTAGTCGGGACTGTTCAGAAGGAAAAGGATAATGAGGATGAGGCAGAAGCAGGCCGAGAAAATTCTCAGATTGAACCTCCAACTGTCAGATTAGCGAATACAGAATGGCTAGGAAAATTGGACAACATGCTTTTGAAATTAGAGACAAAACAACGGGAAGACCTAACCAGGCTCACGATGTTTAAAAGAGGGATGTAGGGGGGACCATTCCTTTAAAGCAACATCCTTACCGCTTGAGTCCAGACAAACAGGCCCAAGTGAAAGCAGAGATCCAGTACATGCTGGAAAACAATTTGATCGAACCTAGTCAAAGTAGCTGGAGTTCACCAGTAGTTCTAGTACCTAAACCTGACGGGTCAACCCGATTTTGTATGGATGGTGGAAAAGTCAATGCGTCATAGAAACATAGAAAAATAGGAGCAGGAGTAGGCCATTCGGCTCTTAGAGCCTTCTCTGCCATTCAATACGATCATGGCTGATCATCCAAACTCAGTAACCTGTTCCCGCTTTCTCCCCGTATCCCTTGATCCCATTAGCCCTAAGAACTATCGCGAACTCTTTCTTAAATATATTTAATGATTTGGCCTCAACTGCTTTCTGTGGTAGAGAATTCCACAGGTTCACCACTCTCTGGGTGAAGAAATCTCTCCTCATCTTAGTCCTAAATGGCTTACCCCTTAACGTTAGACTGTGACCCATGGTGCTGGACTCCCCAAGCTGTTGGGAACATCCTGCATTTAGTCTGTCCAGTCCTGTTAGAATTTTGTAGGTTTCTATGAGATCCCCTCTCACTCTTCTAAACTCTAGCAAATACAAACCTAATCGACCAAATCTCTCTTCATACGTCAGTCCTGCCATCCCAGGAATCAGTCTGGTGAACCTTCGCTGCACTCCCTCCATAGCAAGAACATCCTTCCTCAGATAAGGAGACCAAAACTGCACACAATACTCCAGATGTGGTCTCACCAAGGCCTTGCATAATTGCAGCAAGACATCCTTGCTCCTGTATTCGAATCCTATCACTATGAAGGCCAACATACCATTTGCCTTCTTAACTGTCTGCTGCACCTGCATGCTTACTTTCAGCGACTGGGGCACAAGAACACCCAGGTGTCGCTGCACCTCCCCTTTCCCAATCTATCGCCATTCAGATAATAATCTGCCTTTCTGTTTTTGCCACCAAAGTGGATAACATCACATTTACCCACATTATACTGCATCTGCCATGTATTTGCCCACTCACTCAACCTGTCCAAATCACATTGAGGCTTCTCTGCATCCTGCTCACAGCTCCCAAGCCCACCCAGCTTTGTATCATCTGCAAACTTGGATATATTACGTTTAATTGCCTCATCTATGTCATTAATATGTATTGTGGACAGCTGGGGTCCTCGCACTGATCCCTGTGGTACCCACTAGTCACTTTCTGGAAAAAGACCTGTTTATTCCTTCTCTTTGTTTCCTGTCTGCAAACCAGTTCTCTATCCATGTCTTTACCTTACCCCCAATCCCATGTGCTTTAATTTTGCACCCTAATCTCTTATGTGGGATCGTATCGAAAGCCTTCTGAAAGTCCAAATACACTATATCCACTGAATCTCCCTTACCTATTCTACTAGTTACATCCTCAAAAAATTCCAGTAGATTTGTCAAGCGTGATTATCCTTTCATAAATCCATGTTGACTTTGTCCGATCCTGTCATTGTTTTCCAAGTGCTCTGCTATTGCATCTTTAATAATGGACTCTAGCATTTTCTCCACTACTGTTGTCAGGCTAACCGGTCTACGATTCCCTGTTTTCTCTCTATCTCCTTTTTTAAATAGGGAGTTACATTAGCTAGCCTCCAATCCGTTGGAACTGTTCCAGACTCTATAGAATTTTGAAAAATGACCATCAATGCATCTACTATTTCTAGGGCCACTTCCTTAAGTAGTCTGGAATGTAGATTATCAGGCCCTGGGATTTATCAGCCTTCAATCCCATCAATTTCCTTAACACCATTTCCCTACTGATACTGATTTCATATAGTTCTTCCTTCTCACTAGACCTTATGTTCCCCAATATTTCTGGGAGGTAATTTGTGTCCTCCTCTGTGAAGACAGAACCAAAGTATGTATTTAATTGGTCTGCCATTTCTTTGTTCCCCATTATAAATTCCCCCGTTTCTGACTGTAAGGGACCCACATTTGTCTTCACTAATCTTTTTCTCTTCACATATCTGTAGAAGCTTTTACAGTCATTTTTGCAGTCATGGAATGTTCTCTGCAAGCTTTCTCTCAAACTCTATTTTCCCCTTCTTAATCAATACCTTTGTCCTCCTTTGCTGATTTCTAAACTGCTTCCAATCCTGCTGCTTGTTCTCGCCATTTTATTTTTCTCCTCCTTGGATCTAATATTATCCCTAATTTCTTTTGTGAACCCCCCTTTCTGTTTTATTTTTGCACCAGACAGGAATGAACAATTTTTGTAATTCATCCATGCGCTCTTTAAATTGCCTATCCACTGTCAATGCTTTAAGTAACATTCCCCAATCTATTATAGTCAACTTGCGCCTCATGCCTTCATAGTTTCCTTTATTTAGATTCAGGACCCTAGTCTCAGAATCAACTCTCTCACTCTCCATCTTAATGAAGAATTCTATCATGTTATGGTCGCTCTTCCCCAAGGCACCCCGCACCACAAGATTGTTAATGAAGGCAAACTCCTACCCAATTCCATGTTTAGAAGACTGTATTGACAGAGTTGGCAGCGATAAGTTTCTTACCAAGATTAACTTGTTAAAGGGATACTGGCAAGTTCCTTTGACTCCTTGAGCCAAAGAGATATCAGCTTTTGTAACACCTGACGATCTTTACCAGTACCAGGTGATGCCATTTGGGCTAAAAAATGCCCCACCTACTTTTCAATGATTACTGGATCAGGTGGTAGCCAGTGTTCCCAACTGTATAGTATATCTCGATGATGTGATCATATATAGTAACACTTGGCAAGCACACTTAAAGCAGCAAAAAATGCTATTTAAAAAGTTACAAACTGTGGACTTAGTGATAAATCTGGAAAAAAGTGAATTCGGAAAGGCAAAAGTAACTTACCTCAGACACACAGTGGGGCAAGGACAGGTATTGCCAAAAATGGCAAAGGTACAAGCCTTAATGGACTTCTATATCCCTAAATCTAAACGGGAAATAATGAGGTTTTTAGGGTTTTTACTGGAAATTTGTTCAAAATTTTTGTACTGTGGCTGCTCCGTTAACTGACTTGCTACAAAAAAAACAACAAAATGGTATGGTCAGATGAATTTCAGGCAGCTTTTGAAAAGCTAAAGGCAATCCTAACTAATGAACCAGTGTTGGCTGCTCCAAATTTTGCTAAACTCTTTAAATTAGTGATTGTGCTAGCGACCTGGGAGCTGGTGCAGTCCTATTGCAACTCTGACGAATAGAGAAGCCACGAGGGTACTTTTCCAGAAAAATAAGTTATCATCCAAAAATATATTCCACTTTGGAAAAAGAAACATTGGCCGGAATTTTACGCCACCCCAGCATGCAGGATGGTGGCGGGGGTGGGGGGGGGGGGGGGAGTGGGTACCGTAAAATTGAGCGGGAGGCTCTGGGAGACCTTCCCGACCCGCTCCCGCCTCTGCCCCAATTTACGTGGGGCCAGGGGGACGCGAAACGGGCCGCCCGCCCCAGGCCACTTAGCGGCCACTTAAGGGCCTTCGCCTGCCTCCACGGGGATTTTATCCATGGCAAGCGGGCATCCGGGTGACATGAAAGGCCACCCAGTGAAACCTGGCAGCCTTTCAGCGCACTCCATGGGGGCCCGGACAAACGGGCACAGGGTTCCCTATTGAGGGACTCCCCCACTTCCGCAACCACCCCAGGACCTGAGATGCACCCCTTTCCCCCAAACAACCATCCTTGCCTCGCCGGGGTGTGACCCATTAGCCCAGCGAGGCAACCCTAACTTATCTGGACTCCTGGCTCCATGTCCTCGGCTGGGCTGCAGTCCCAATGGTGGCCACCACTCCCGGTGGTGCTGCTGGGGCTAAGAGCTGCTGGCCCGATGATTTGTCGGCAGCTCAATGAGGAGGGACTTCCTCCCTCAAGCGGGTGGAAGTCCCACCTCGGAACAACTAAAGCCCGGGGACCTGTAATTTGTGGGTTGGAACCCCGGGCCGGGCGGAAGCGGGTTCACCACCGCCTTTTACGTCAATGGCCAGCTGCCATCCGCCCGAAGTAAAATCCAGCCCACTGGGGCTTATACTGGCTCTCTAACATTCTGAGGTATATGTCCACCAGAACTATAAAGAGATACAAACATACACTGACCATAGCCCATTAACGTTTGTGGAAAAGTTTAAAAACCGAAATGCTAGAATCTTTAGATGGAGTCTGTTGTTACAGCCTTATCATCTCAAAGTTGTACATATTCCGGGGAAAAATGATGATATCACCGACGCTTTGTCACGGATTTAACCATGTTAACTTATATAGATGGTGCTAGTATAAAAATGCTGTCAATTTTTAGTAGAGTGAATGGTGCATAAATGCGGAAATAAAAAGTTAGTGCTTTTCCAATTTCTACTCTTTTGCATTGTAATGAAACGCATTTTGGGAATGGCGTTTCATTTCGCTGGGGCAGAGGTGACACGGTCTTGTTCTTTTTCTCTTCAGAAATATTGTGTGTGCCTTTAAGACTATACAAAGATCAGTGCAACTTTAATTCAGAAAGTTGTGGCAACTCAGACTGCCGGTTGCATTCTGGTTGCCAAGCAACAGCAGCAGGAGAGAGAGGTCACAGGATTCAATGTTGCAGTATTAACTTTTTAAACTAGCTGGCAGAGACGGATTTGAGCAGAGAGAGTTCTGAGGTGATTTGAACTGAAGAAGCTGTGTTATGCCTTTCTCAAAATTATACAAAGCTTCAAATCAACTTAATTCCCTCAGAAAACAAGAAAGGATATTGCTGTGTTCATCACGAAAGGGACAGTTACATAGGCACATACGAATTAGGAGCAGGAGTAGGCCACTCGACCCCTCATGCCTGCTTCGCCATTCAATAAGTTCATGGCTCAACTGATTACTCCACATTTCTACTTACCCCCAATAACCTTTCACCCCCTTGCTTATCAAGAATCTATCTACCTCTGCCTTAAAAATATTCAAAGACTCTGCTTCCACCGCCTTTTGAGGAAGAGAATTCCAAAGAGTCACGACACTCTGAGAGAAAAAATTTCCCCTCATCTCTGTCTTAAATGGGCGACCTCTTACTTTTAAACAGTGACCCCTAGTTCAAGATTCTCCCACAAGGGGAAACATCCTTTTCACATCCACCCTCTCAAGACCCCTCAGGATCTTGTATGTTTCAATCAAGTCACCTCTTACTCTTCTAAATTCCAGCGGATACAAGCCTAGACTGTCCAATCTTTCCTTGTAAGACAGCCTGCCCATCCAGGTATTAGTTTAGTAAACCTTCTCTGTTCTGCCTCCAAAGCATTTATATCCTTCCTTAAATAAGGAGACCAGAACTGTACACAGTACTCCAGATGTGGCCTCACCAATGCCCTGTATAGCTGAAGCATAACCTCCCTACTTTTGTATTCAATCCCCCTCATGATAAATGATAACATTCAATTAGCTTTCCTAATTACATGCTGTACCTGTATACTTACCTTTTGCAATTCATGCACTAGGACACCCAGATCCCTCTGCATCTCAGAGCTCTGCAATCTCTCACCATTTGGTTTCATGCTACGACAGCCGAACAACTGAATTCCTATCTTTGAAAGACCTTTTTTTCCATCGAACCATTGTGAAGACGTCAAGTGACCTTTGACTGTTTCTACATTGGAAGACTCCATTCATCAGGAACGTAACTTGCAAAGACTTTTTTTAAAATTTTATTCTCAATGGTCAGCTCGTTGAAAAACAAAGTACTGTTAGTTTTGTGTATATGTATGCGAATGCAGGAGTTAGATTTTTAAATAAGAAGCTATAAGGTATTTAGAGATAGGTTTTTCTTAGCAGTGTTTAAGATTTTATTTTTTTTAACAAATAGTTAATTTGTTGTTGTCTAAAGATACCTGGTTTGGTCCGCTTCATTCAGGGATACTAGAGTGTTCAATTTGGCTGCTTTTCCGATTTGGAAAGCTCAAAGAAATATGCTGCGACCTGTGGAGTAACGGAACTAAATTAACAGTGCATTGCTCCCACCACGGTCGTAACAACATTCAGGTAATTAAGAGCCCATAGTAAGTAGATATTCTTAAATAAATGCTTTTATTTCTGATAGCGTTTTTGCCTTTTATGCTACAATTCAGTCTCACATTCTGGTATGTGCTAAATTAAGATTATTCACCCAGGTGCAGCATGCCTACAAGAAGAAATATTACATTTGAGTGGAAGAAGAGGATCTCAACTGCACAGGACACTGGGACAAAGCAGAGTATGTATTTTGGCAGCAAAGTATAAAGTGCTGGAGTAACTAAGCAGGTCTAGCAGCATCTATGTAGGGAGAAGCAGAGTTAACTTTCAGCTCTGTGATTGCAGCATCCCCACTCTTCAATAGTGAGGTAAGTATTTATTTGGCGGCTGTCAGGAAGCAGATTCCGGGGTGCTTTAAATAGGGCCCCAGCACCTGCTGCACAGCTGAGCCAACATCCATCATGACACCAGATGTCCCACCTCCCGCCATATAGGAGGGGTCGGCATGTCGCCGTGATTCTAATGAGCCGTCACACTTAATATAGCGGGGGCTCAGCGATGGGCGAACCACCATCTTCAAAGCGCGCTGCCACGATAGGCGGCAACTCGTAAAATTCAGCCCTTCAGTTTTTGCTGTTTTCTTGTCGAGTTATCTACTCATACTTTTAACAACTTTTACAAATGCTGTAGCATTTTCACCATTTTGGAAAGCCATCCCCTATTAAGTGGGCTTTGTGGTCTGTCTCTGTGAAGTGTCCAAGGAAACTGCCTAAATTACCAGTAAACAGCTATGAAAGGGTGCATTAATTCACACCAAATAAAATAAAGCAGAGGAATCTTAGAAAAAAGTTGCTAGAATTGACTGTACCAATATCCCATCAGCTTTATAATGGGGTAATTAGTTCCCAAAAATTCTGTGGAGAACCAGCATGGACTCGATGGGCCGAATGGCCTCCTTCTGTGTTGGAAATGACTCGATGACTCACCTCTATAGCCAGATCTTCATCATCAGCAGTGGTGCCATGGTTAACAGCGCATAACTCACTTTGTGTTATTCCACTGCTGATTGTACCCCTTTGTACATTGTAATGTTTTAACACTTCCTTCTTTATCCTGAATGAGTCCAAATCTGAGGGCTCAGTCTTGGAGGAGGAATCATCCTTCACAAAGCTCACCCAACAAGTTGAGTGTTAAGATGACCGAGATCTGAAAGGTATTAACAAGTTAGGTTACACACAAACATGCCAACAGTGATGGATAAGTAAAGACCCTCTGGTCTGTCCAGCCTGTTCCACATTATTGTGATACCTTGTGTTTTGCAATAGATACGTGCTCCACTCCATTCCACTATGCGAATTCCTGGGCGAAGTGAAAAAACAGATAAAAACCCAGGGCAATTTGAGGGGGAAAATCTAGGAAATTCCTTTCCGACCCATATAGTCAATCAAAACTAGTTACTCTGCCCTGAATTCTCTGCAGTATCTACCCTTGCAAGAGGAATTTGGAAAATCACTATCCACCGCAGGAACCAATAGCCTGTTCCAAATGTCCACTATTCTCTGGGAAAGGAACCACTTTGTGACATCTACCCTAGATCTGGCCTTATACAACTTGTTAGTTTACGATCTCCAAAGATTGGCACCACCAATCTTTTCAGTTTTTCCTATGTGGTATATATAACCTACTGATTGCAGCTCAGGATTTATGGCTTCCTTACTAACCTGAGAAAAAACCTTGTTTCTCAGGACAAACCTCCAAGCAGTTGGCATCGTGATCCTCTTCTCCCTTCATTGGTCTTCATTGAAGTAATAAAATTGATGCTTAAAAAAATCAAAAGCAATACTAGTAAGAATGTCGTCTTATATAAAAAGGAGATATATTGTGAACAAATCTTCGTTCCTCCATAACAAAAACAGAAAATAGTGGAAACACACAGCAGATCAGGAGCACCTGTCAGAGAACAGCCAAGCTAATGTCTTGACAGATGCTGCATGACCTGTCTGCAGCACTCTCTTCCTTTGCTTCAGATTTTGAGGAACTGCAGTATTTTGCTGTTTCGTTTACTTTCCCTCTCTAACTAACCTTTTGCACATGCAACAGTTGATTAACTTGTGCTGACTGTTCAATCATACCCTGTAATATGATACATAGTCTATGATATATTAAAAAAGGTTAGTGTAATTTCAATGCCTTGCAGACAAGAGCAGGAACTGCAAGGAGGATGAGAAAACTGACCACAGCACAGTGGTGCAGGGGGCCATTCAAGTGGGGGCAGTAAAAAGGAATGTAGTAGTAGTAGGGGTCAGTAGAGTTAAGCGGATAGATACTGTTCTCTGTAGCCGATAGCATGACTCCCTGTGTTGCCTGCCCAGTAAGAATATCTCCTCAGGGCTGGAGAGGAACGTGGTGTGGGAGGGGAAGGATCCCATTGCCATGGTCCATATAGGTAGCAACGCCAGAGATAAGACTAAGAAAGAGGTTCTGTTGAGGGAGTTTAATTAGCTAGGAGCCAAATTAAAAAGCAGAACCACAAAGGTAAAAATGTTTGGAATACTACCTAAGCCACGAGCAAATTGGTTTAGGGTAAATAAGATCAGAGAGTTGAATGCATGGCTCAAAGATTGCTGTGGGAGAAATGGGTTTTGATTCATGGGGCACTGGCACCAGTACTGGGGAAAGAGGGAGCTGTACCGTTGGGACGGCCTTCACCTCTACTGTGCTGGGCCCAGAGTCCTAGCGAATCATATAACTAGGGCTAGGGAGAGGGCTTGAAACTAAGGCTATGTTTGCTGACAACGCAACCACTAGGTGGTGTAGTACTAGCACGTGGGCAAATGCAGCCTCTTTCACTGAAACGTCACTGTCTGTGACATCTCAGGCAGCTGCCAGTAATAAAATGGTGCTGCTCAATTTATCACAAAAAACAAATTCAACCCGAAAATCCCCTCGATGGTTGCCATTGCCACCTCCATCCCACTCCCAACAGTCCTGTGCTCCCTCCCGCCATGTGCTTCTCTTTGCTGCTCCCTCTTGCGCCGGTCTTCTCGCCACTCACTCCCCACTGCCTTCCCTTAGCCTCTCACTGTGGCCTCGCCACTCCCCCACCCCCACACCCTCCTGCCTCCAGCCACTTGCTTCCCGCTCCACCCTCCTCCGCCCGCTCTCGAGCAGCTCACTCCCCACTCCCCCCCCTCTCCCTCCAGCCACTTGCTCCAGGCCGCGCTGCTTCCCTCTTCTCGGCCACTTGCTCCCACGTTCGATCGTTCCCTGCCGCAACGCCTGAAGAAGCAAAGTGTGATGCGAGGGATGACAGGGCGATGTGGGAGTGAGTGGCCGAGATGAGGGAAGCGGCGAGCCTGGAGCGAGCAGCTGAGGGAGGTGCAAACGGAGAGCGAGCAACCAGAGAGCGTAGGTATGGGTTGAAAGCAAGGGGAAGGGGGGAACAGTTGCGAGGTCTGGAGCGAGCGGCTTGGTGGGGGGGGAAGAGGCGGCCGAGGGGGGATGCAGCTGGCGGGGGGGAGAGAAAGTGTCGAGGGTGGGAGCGAGCGGCTGAGAGGGGTCAGCAGGGAGCGAGTGGTTGAGCAGGGTGAAGCTGCGATTGAAGCTGGGATGGTGGGAGGGTGCAGGGTACTGGTGAATGAAGACAGCTATTGAGGGATGAGGACATCATCGTGTGGTGACATCATGCATGTGCCTGTGTGCATTCATACCAGCAAGCTGACAAATGTTCGCATGCACTGCTGACATCCACGATCGCTCTGTGCATGATATGCGTTGTCAGGAGTCACTTCGTTAAACTAAATAGTGTGGGGGGGAGGGTTCAGGTGAGGAGCAATTTAGAAAGTTAGCAAGAAAGCACAAGGCAATAATTCTGGGTAGCCATACAGGTAATGATTACCAGAGTGTGACAGGAAGGGACAGAGCATAAAAACGTGAGTGCACCAGCAAATAAGGTCAGAGTGGGGAAAAATGGTAAAAATACAGAATTAAAGGCTCTTTATCTAAATGCATGCAGCATTCATAACAAGATGGATTAATTGATGGCACAAGTAGAAATAAATGCGTATGATATGATAGCCATTACAGAGACGTGGTTGCAGGGTGAACAAGGCTGGAAAATGAATATTCAAGGGTATTTGATATTTTGGAAGTATAGGAAGAAAGGAAAAGGAGGTGGGATAGCTCTGTTAATAAAGGCTGAGATCAGTACAGTTGTGAAAAATGATCTTGGCTCAGATGATCAAAATGTAGAATCAGTTTGGGTGGAAATAAGAAATAGCAAAGAAAGAAGTCACTGGTGGAAATAATTTATAAACCCCCTAACAGTAGCTATACTGTAGGACAGAGTATAAATCAGGAAATAATGGGGCTTGTAGGGAAGGTACTGCAATAATCATGAGCAATTTTTATCTTCATATAGCTTGGACTAATCAAATTGGCAAAGGTAGCCTGGAGGATGAGTTCATAGAGTGTATTAGAGACAGTTTGTTAGAATAATACGTGCTGGAATCAACCTGGGAGCAGGCTATTTTAGACCTGGTAATGTGTAATGTGACATAATTAATTAATGACCTCATAGTAAAGGATTCTCTATGCAAGAATGATCGTAACATGATAGAATTTTACTTTCAGTGTGAGGGAAAGAAATTTGAGTCTGAAACTAGCGTCTTAAACTTAAATAAAGGCAATTACAAGGGTATGAAGACAGAGTTGGCTAAAGTAGCCTGGGAAAATAAGTTTAAAGGTAAGATGGTAGCGAAAAAGTGACAGACATTTAAGGAGATATTTCATAACTCTCAACAAAGATATATTCCATTGAGAAGGATGCGCCGTCCATGTCTAACTAAGGAAGTTAAGGATGGTATCAAACTGAAAGAAAAGGCCTTCAATGCCGTAAAGATTAGTGGTAGGCCTGAATATTGGAAAAATCTCAGAAACCAGCAGAGGATGACTAAAAAAAAAGGGAGAAATTAGAGCATGAGAGTAAACTAGCATGAAATATAAAAACAGACAGTAAAATCTTCTACGATTATATATAAAAAGGGAGTAGCTAAGGTAAGTGTTGGTCCCTTAGAGGATGAGACTGGGGAATTCATAATGGGAAACAAGGAAATAGCAGAGACTTTGAACAAGTATTTTGTATCTGTCTTTACCATAGAAGACACATTAAACAACCCAAGAATTATAGAAAATCAAGAGGCAAAAGGGGGGGAGGAACTTAAAACAATCACTAACACTAGAGAAAAAGTACGACTAAGGCTTAAGGCTGACAAGTCTCCTGGACCTGAAGACCTGCATCCTAGGGTGTAAAAGAAGTGGCTGCAACGATAGTGGATGCATTGGTTGTAATCTTCTAAAATTCGCTGGATTGTGGAAATATTCCAGCGGATTGGAAAACCAGCAATGAAACATCTCTATTCAACAAAGAAGGGAGACAAAAAGTGGGAAATTATAGGCCAGTTAGTCTAACAACTGCCATTGGGAAAATGCTAGAATCCATTATTAAGGAAGTAATAGCAGGACATTTAGGAAATCATAATGCAATCAGGCAGAGTCAGTTTGGTTTTATGAAAGGTAAATCATGTCTGGCAAATTTATTGGAGTTCTTTGAGGATATAACAAGCAAGGTGGATAAAGAGGAACCAGTAGATATAGTATATTTGGATTTCCAAAAGGCATTCGATAAGATGCCACATAAAAGGTTACTACAAAAGATAACTGCTCGTGGTGTTGGGGGTAATATATTAGCATGGATAGAGGATTGGATAACTAACAGGAAACAGAGAGTCAGGATAAATGGGTCATTTTCAGGTTGCAAACTGTAACTATTGGACTGCCACAGGGATCAGTGCTGGGGCCTCAACTATTTACAATCTACATTAATGACTTAGATGCAGAGACCGAGTGTATTATAGCCAATAGAGAATGTCAGAGGTAAGAGCAAGGATGGCCCCACGCTTCAGTGATGCCTCCCTGCTGATTCTCCTCCAGGCCGCAAGGGAAAGGTGGGAGGCCCTCTTCCCCAGCAATGGCAAGAAGAAGTCTTCCCGCCTGACCAAGCAAGCCTGGACAAGATCGCAGAGGAAGTCAGCAGGCATGGGGTCACCTGATGCAATTGGGTGCAGTGCCGAAAGAGGACAATCACATCCTGTGTTCAGCCAAGGTAAGTGCTACACTCCAGAGTTGCTTTGTGCGATTTGGGTGTCACTCACGGGGGTGCAACCTGGTGAGGGTGCCACAGCCATTCCAAGGACAGGGAAGGTAACAACAGATTCACAATAGATGCATGGCTACAACTGTGAAACACACCACCGTCATTTGTACCTCAGCCCAAGTAAATTCCATGACAGGGTGAATCAGTATGAGATACATTACATCCCCCAGTTAGTGACGAGGGGCCCATGTTAGCAGAACAGTCATGGTGAAATATATGCCAATTTATAAGGGTGTTTAAGAAGGGTGGCAAGGATAATCCAGGAAATTATAGGCCGGTGAGCCTTACGTCAGTGGTAGGGAAACTATTAGAGAGGATTATTCGGGACAGGATTTACTCCCATTTGGAAACAAATGAACTTATTAGCGAGAGACAGCATGGTTTTGTGAAGGGGAGGTCGTGTCTTACTAATTTGATTGAGCTTTTTGAGGAAGTGACAAAGATGATTGATGAAGGAAGGGCAGTGGATGTTATCTATCTGGACTTTAGCACAGCCTTTGACGAGGTCCCGCATGGCAGACTGGTACAAAAGGTGCAGTCACACGGGATCAGAGGTGAGCTGGCAAGATGGATACTTAACTGGTTCGGTCATAGAAGACAGAGGGTAGCAGTGGATGGATGTTTTTCTGAATGGAGGGATGTGACAAGTGGTGTTCCGCAGGGATCAGTGCTGGGACCTTTGCTGTTTGTAGTATATATAAATGATTTGGAGGAAAATGTAGCTGGTCTGATTAGTAAGTTTGCGGATGACACAAAGGTTGGTGGAGTTGCGGATAATGATGAGGATTGTCAGAGGATACAGCAGGATATAGATCAGTAGGAGACTTGCGCGGAAAAATGGCAGATGGAGTTTAATTCGGACAAATGTGAGGTAATGCATTTTGGAAGGTCTAATGCAGGTGGGAGGTATACAGTAAATGGCAGAACCCTTAGGAATATTGACAGGCAGAGAGATCTGGGCGTACAGGTCCACAGGTCACTGAAAGTGGCAACACAGGTGGATAAGGTAGTCAAGAAGGCATATGGCATGCTTGCCTTCATCGGTCGGGGCATAGAGTATAAAACTGGCAAGTCATGTTGCAGCTGTACAGAACTTTAGTTAGGCCACACTTAGAATATTGCGTGCAATTCTGGTCGCCACACTACCAGAAGGACGTGGAGGCTTTGGAGAGGGTACAGAGGAGGTTTACCAGGATGTTGCCTGGTCTGGAGGGCATTAGCTATGAGGAGAGGTTGGAAAAACTTGGATTGTTTTCACTGGAACGACGGAGGTGGAGGGGTGACATGATAGAGGTTTACAAAGTTATGAGCGGCATGGACAGAGTGGATAGTCAGAAGCTTTTTCCCAGGGTGGAAGAGTCAGTTACTAGGGGACATAGGTTTAAGGTGCGAGGGGCAAAGTTTAGAGGGGATGTACGAGGCAAGTTTTTTACACAGAGGGTGGTGAGTGCCTGGAACTTGCTGCCAGGGGAGGTGGTGGAAGCAGATACGATAGCGACGTTTAAGAGACATCTTGACAAATACATGAATAGGAAGGGAATAGAGGGATATGGTCCCTGGAAGTGCAGAAGGTGTTAGTTTAGGCAGGCATCAAGATCGGCGCAGGCTTGGAGGGCCGAATGGCCTGTTCCTGTGCTGTACTGTTCTTTGTTCTTTGTTTGTTATAACTGTAACATCCTTCCTTTCGCAAGAGAAGAGGGCCCATAACAGGAATTTAGAATTTTTTAGAACATTACAGCGCAGTACAGGCCCTTCGGCCCTCGATGTTGCGCCGCCCTGTGAAACCATCTGACCTACACTATTCCATTTTCATCCATGTGTCTATCCAATGTCCACTTAAATGCCCTTAAAGTTGGCGAATCTACTACTGCTGCAGGCAGGGCGTTCCACGCCCTTACTACTCTCTGAGTAAAGAAACTACCTCTCACATCTGTCCGATATCTATCACCCCTCAACTTGAAGCTATGTCCCCTCGTGTTTGCCATCACCATCCGAGGAAAAAGACGCTCACTATCCACCCTATCTAACCCTCTGATTATCTTATATGTCTCTATTAAGTCACCTCTCCTCCTCCTTCTCTCCAACGAAAACAACCTCAAGTCCCTCAGCCTTTCCTCGTAAGACCTTCCCTCCATACCAGGCAACATCCTAGTAAATCTCCTCTGCACCCTTTCCATAGCTTCCACATCCTTCCTATAATGCGGTGACCAGAACTGCACGCAATACTCCAGGTGCGGTCTCACCAGAGTTTTGTACAGCTGCAGCATGACATCGTGGCTCCGAAACTCGACCCCCCTACTAATAAAAGCTAACACACCATATGCCTTCTTAACAGCCCTATTAACCTGGTTAGCAACCTTCAGGGATTTATGCACCTGGACACCAAGATCTCTCTGTTCATCTACAGTACCAAGAATCCTCCCATTAGCCCAGTACTCTGCATTCCTGTTACTCCTTCCAAAGTGAATCACCTCACACTTTTCCGCATTAAACTCCATTTGCCATCTCTCAGCCCAGCTCTGCAGCCTATCTATGTCTCTCTGTACCCGACAACATCCTTCGGCACTATCCACAACTCCACCGACCTGAGTGTCATCTGCAAATTTACTAACCCACCCTTCTACACCCTCTTCCAGGTCATTTATAAAAATGACAAACAGCAGTGGCCCCAAAACAGATCCTTGCGGTACACCACTAGTAACTAAACTCCAGGATGAACATTTGCCATCAACCACCACCCTCTGTCTTCTTTCAGCTAGCCAATTTCTGATCCAAAGCTCTAAATCACCTTCAACCACATACTTGCGTATTTTCTGCAATAGCCTACCGTGGGGAACCTTATCAAACGCCTTACTGAAATCCATATACACCACATCCACTGCTTTACCCTCATCCACCTGTTTGGTCACCTTCTCGAAAAACTCAATAAGGTTTGTGAGGCACGACCTACCTGTCACAAAACCGTGCTGACTATCTCTAATGTACTTATTCTTTTCAAGATGATTATAAATCCTGTCTCTTATAAACTTTTCCAACATTTTACCCACAACCGAAGTAAGGCTCACAGGTCTATAATTACCAGGGCTGTCTCTACTCCCCTTCTTGAACAAGGGGACAACATTTGCAATCCTCCAGTCTTCCGGCACTATTCCTGTCGACAATGACGACATAAAGATCAAGGACAAAGGCTCTGCAATCTCCTCCCTAGCTTCCCAGAGAATCCTAGGATAAATCCCATCTGGCCCAGGGGACTTATCGATTTTCACACTTTCCAAAATTGCTAACACCTCCTCCTTGTGAACCTCAATCCCATCTAGCCTCGTAGCCTGAATCTCAGTATTCTCAACAACATTTTCTTTCTCTACTGTAAATACTGACGCAAAATATTCATTTAACACTTCCCCTATCTCCTCTGATTCCACACACAACTTCCCACTACTATCCTTGATTGGCCCTAATCTAACTCTAGTCATTCTTTTATTCCTGATATACCTATAGAAAGCCTTAGGGTTTTCCCTGATCCGATCCACCAATGACTTCTCGTGTCCTCTCCTTGCTCTTCTTAGCTCTCCCTTTAGATCCTTCCTGGCTAGCTTGTAGCTCTCAAGCGCCCTAACTGAGCCTTCACGTCTCATCCTAACAAAAGCCTTCTTCTTCCTCTTGACAAGCGCTTCAACTTCTTTAGTAAACCACGGCTCCCTCGCACGACAACTTCCTCCCTGCCTCACAGGTACATACTTATCAAGGACACGCAGTAGCTGCTCCTTGAATAAGCTCCACATTTCGATTGTTCCCATCCCCTGCAGTTTCCTTCCCCATCCTACGCATCCTAAATCTTGCCTAATCGCATCATAATTTCCTTTCCCCCAGTTATAATTCTTGCCCTGCGGTATATACCTGTCCCTGCCCATCGCTAAGGTAAACCTAACCGAATTGTGATCACTATCACCAAAGTGCTCACCTACATCTAAATCTAACACCTGGCCGGGTTCATTTCCCAGTACCAAATCCAATGTGGCATCGCCCCTGGTTGGCCTGTCTACATACTGTGTCAGAAAACCCTCCTGCACACACTGGACAAAAACTGACCCATCTAAAGTACTCGAACTATAGTACTTCCAGTCGATATTTGGAAAGTTAAAGTCCCCCATAACAACTACCCTGTTACTCTCACCCCTGTCGAGAATCATCTTCGCTATCCTTTCCTCTACATCTCTGGAACTATTCGGAGGTCTATAAAAGACTCCCAACAGGGTAACCTCACCTCTCCTGTTTCTAACCTCAGCCCATACTACCTCAGTAGCCGAGTCCTCAAACGTCCTTTCTGTCGCTGTAATACTCTCCTTGATTAACAATGCCACACCCCCCCCTCTTTTACCATCTTCTCTGTTCTTACTGAAACATCTAAATCCCGGAATCTGCAACATCCATTCCTGCCCCTGCTCTACCCATGTCTCCGAAATGGCCACTACATCGAGATCCCAGGTACCAACCCATGCTGCAAGCTCACCCACCTTATTCCGGATGCTCCTGGCGTTGAAATAGACACACTTTAAACCAGGTTCTTGCTTGCCAGTGCCCTCTTGCGTCCTTGTAACCATATCCCTGACCTCACTACTCTCAACATCCTGTACACTGGCACCACAATTTAGGTTCCCATTCCCCTGCTGAATTAGTTTAAACCCCCCCGAAGAGCACTAGCAAACCTCCTCCCCAGGATATTGGTACCCCTCTGGTTCAGGTGAAGACCATCCTGTTTGTAGAGGTCCCACCTACCCCAGAAAGAGCCCCAATTATCCAGGAAACCAAAACCCTCCCTCCTGCACCATCCCTGCAGCCACGTGTTCAACTCCTCTCTCTCCCTATTCCTCGCTTCGCTATCACGTGGCACGGGCAACAACCCAGAGATAACAACTCTGTTTGTTCTCGCTCTAAGCTTCCACCCTAGCTCCCTAAATTTCTGTCTTAAATCCCCATCTCTCTTCCTACCTATGTCGTTGGTGCCTATGTGGACCACGACTTGGGGCTGCTCCCCCTCCCCATTAAGGATCCCAAAAACACGAAGGAGATGGCCAGGACTGGTGGTGGTGTGCTAGACCTGGGTCCTCTCAGTCAGGCAGAAGAATAGACCCTAGAACAGGGGGGTGCCAAGGTGGATATGCTATATCAAACGGGGAGATTGGGGTCCCTGCAGAAGAGAGTGATTATTGCTGATCATTGAAAAATTTATTAATAACGTGGAGCTACCTCTAGCATGTTGTCCTTCATGGGATATGTATAGCCTAACCTGCACATGTTTTTCTCGTATCTTGCAGGTCGGCGTTCGGAGGTGACCGCAACCCTAGAGCGACTCCCATCAACCACTGAGGAGGAGCAATACTCACTGGATGCACCGGCTCATGACTCTATTGCGCCCTCACCAGCGCAGATACTTTTGCCTCGGTGGGTAACTGCTCGTATTTAGAATCAGGATCACAAGCTGGTGAGAGCACCACACGTGGCCGAGCAGCTGGCTGAAGCCGAGACAGCTGAGATCTCTGACAGTCAGAGGACTGTGGTTGGCCAAGTCCATGCTGAGCCGCAGGCTGGTGACGAGCCTCTGGGGTGTCGACAACCCAGGGCATGCTGAGGTTGCAGGGAGAAGTAAGGCAACATCTGGCGGAGATGCCAGAGGCCGTGCAAAGCCTTGAGCAAACGATAGGGGAGTCCATCCATTCCATGACTACTGCCATGTTCCAGGCATACCAGTGCATGGTTTTCTCCATTGAGAGGTTACAAACATACAAATTAGGAACAAGAGGAAGCCATTTGGCCCCTTTAGTCTGGTCTGCCATTCAATAAGATCATGGATGATCTGATTGTAACCTCAACTCCATATTCTTGCCTACCCCCAATAACCTTTCACCCCCTTGCTGATCAAGAATCTATCTACCTCTGCCTTAAAAATATTCAAAGACTCTGCTTCCACCTCCTTTTGAGGAAGAGAATTCTAAAGACTCACAACCCTCTGAGAGAAAAAAATTCTCATCTCTGTCTTAAATGGGTGACCCCTTAATTTAAAATAGTGACCCCTAGTTCTAGATTCTCCCACAAGGGGAAACTTCCTTCCCACATCCACCCTGTCAACACTCTTATGTGTTTCAATCAGGTTGCCTCTTACTCTTCTAAACTCCAATGGATGCAAATCTAGCCTGCCCAACCATTCCTCATAAGACAACCCGCCCATTCCAGGTATTAGTCTTGTAAACCTTCCCTGAACTGCTTCCAACACATTTACATCCTTCCTTAAATAAGGAGACAAATACAGATCACAGTACTCCAGATGTGGTCTCACCAATGTCCTGTGTAACAGAAGCATAACCTCCCTACTTTTGTATTCAGTTTCCCTCGTAATAAATGATAACATTTTATGAGCTTTCCTAATTACTTCTGTATCTGCATACTAACCTTTATTTATTTTTTATTTATTTAGAAATACAGCACTGAAACAGGCCCTTCGGCCCACCGAGTCTGTGCCGACCAACAACCACCCATTTATACTAATCCTACATTAATCCCATATTCCCTACCACATCCCCACCATTCTTCTACCACCTACCTACACTAGGGGCAATTTACAACGGCCAATTTACCTATCACCTGCAAGTCTTTGGATGTGGGAGGAAACCGGAGCACCCGGCGAAAACCCACGCAGACACAGGGAGAACTTGCAAACTGCGCACAGGCAGTACCCAAAATCGAACCCGGGTCCCCGGAGCTGTGAGGCTCTTTTGCAATTCATGCACTAAAACCCAGATCCCTCTGCATCTCAGAGCTCTACAATTTCTCACCATTCAGATAACATGCTTCTTTTTTATTCTTCCTGCCATAATGGACAATTTCACATTTTCCCACATTATTTTCCATTTGCCAGATCTTTTCCAACTCACGTAGCCTATCTATATCCCTTTGTAGCCTCCTTATGTCCTCTTCACAATTCACTTTCCTACCTATCTCTGTGTCATCAGGAAATTTAGCAACCACGCCTTTGGTCCCTTCATCCAAGTCATTGATATAAATTGTAAAAAGTTGACGCCCCAACACTGATAGCTGTGGCACACCACTCGTTACATCCTGCCAACCAGAAAATGACCCATTTATGCCTATTTTCTATTTCCTGATAGTGAGTCAATCCTCTATCCATGCCAAAATGTTACCCCCTACACCATGAGCTTTTATTTTTCGCAATAACCTTTGATGTGGCACCTGATCAAATGCCTTCTGGAAATCTAAGTACAGTACATCCACCGATTCCCCTTTATCCACAGCACAAGTTACTTCTTCAAAGAACTCCAACAAATTGGTTAAACATGATTTCGTTTTAACAAAACCATGTTGACTCTACCTGATCACCTGGAATGTTTCTAAATGCCCTGCTATAACGTCTTTAATAACGGCTTCTGTCATTTTCCCTATGACAGATGTTAAACTAACTGGCCTGTAGTTTCTTGCTTTCTGTCTACCTCCTTTTTTGAATAAAGGAGTTACATTGGCTATTTTCCAATCGAGTGGAACCTTCCCCGAATCTAGAGAATTTTGGAAAATTAAAACCAACGCATCAATTATCTCACTAGCCACTTCTTTTCGGACCCTAGAATGAAGTCCATCAAGACCCGGGGACTTGTCAGCCTGCTGCTCCAACAATTTGTTCAGTACCACTTCCCTGGTGATTGTAATTTTCTTGAGTTCCTCCCTCCCTTCCATTTCATGACTTACAGTTAATACTGGGATGTTACTTGTATCCTCAATAGTGAAGACCGATGCAAAATATCTGTTCAATTCATCTGTCATCTCCTTATTTTCCTTTATCAATTCCCCAGATTCACTTTCTATAGGACCAATGCTCACTTTGTTAACTCTTCTCTTTTTTAAATATCTATAGAAACTCTTACTATCTGTTTTTATATTTCTAGCTAGCTTTCTCTTGTACTCTAATTTTTCCCTCCTCATTAATCTTTTAGTTGTTCTTTGCTCCTTTTTATATTCTGTTCAATCTTCTGACCTGCCACCCATCTTTACGCAATTATATGCTTTTTCTGTAAGCTTCATACTATCTTTAACTTTTTTAGTTAACCACGGATGGTGGTTCCTCCCCTTGGAATTTTTCTTTCTTGTTGGAATGTATCTATTCTACGTATTCTGAAATATGCCCTTAAATGTCTGCCATTGCATCTCTATTGGCCTATCCCACATGGGCCCAGGTGCAAAATTTAGCTGGTCTGCATTCAGACAACACAGAAGGGAAAGACGCGAAAGACAACATGCCTGAAGGTCGGCCTTTATTGCATTCTCATTGAGTAGACATTGGGGTGGCTGAAAGTGGATCATTATGAGAATGTCTCTTGCCTCCTTTGTGCTTCGCTCACCATGTCTGGGCTCCATCATCATGTTGTCATTTTCCATAGCTGCTTGGCCCTGACTCTCCTCTGCGTTCTCTTTGTCGTTCAAGCATGTCTTCCTCATGTAAGGCCGTCGCCCCCCCCCCCCCCGCATAGTGCTAGATTATACAGAGTGCAGCAGACCAGCACAATAAGTGAAACCCTCGCTGTGGCATACTGCAGGGAACCACCAGATCGATCAAGGCAGCAGAACCTCACCTTCAGCAGCCCAATGGCCTGCTCAATGGTCGCTCGGGTGGATCCATGGCAAGCATTGTACCTCTCCTCCGTAGCATTGCCAGGGTTCTTCACAGGCATCAGAAGTCAAGTCGCAATGGGTAGCCCTTATCCCTGAGAATCCATTCCTGAAGGCGAGCGGGGGTGGGGGGTTGAAAAGCTGAGGCATCTGGGACTGTGGCTGCTTCCTGGGAAGTGGGCACACACCTGTAGGAAATGCCTTTGGTGGTCGCAGACCAGTTGAACGTCGATTGAATGGAAGCCCTTCCTGTTAATGAAGGAATCTGGCTGGTCCTTGCGAGCCTTGATGGCCACATGCATACAATCTATTATACCTTGCACCTGCGGGAATCCAATTATCGCCCTGAAACCAATGGCCCTCTCAGCCTGACTGTCAGGGTCGCTCCGGTAGTGCACATGGTCGCCATCCCTCTTGAACAGGGCATTGGTCACCTTGTTGATGCAGCGATGCGCTGCGGCCTGGGAAACCCTACATATGACCCCGGTCGATCCATGGAAAGATCCCAATGAGTAGAAGTTGATTGTCACAGTTATCCTTAGCGCCTCTGGCACTGGATGACCCCCAAATCCCATTGGTTGCAAATCATCCTGTAGAAGGCCACGTAGGTCTGTGATGGCCTTCCTGGAGAGCCGTAGTCTTCACTGACAGCATCACTCGGACATCTGGAGGTAGGTGATGTGAGTCCTGTAGACTGTCTGGCGTACTTGGGCCCTTCGTGGCCTTGCTGGCTGCTGCTGTTCGTGTCTTGGAGTTTCAGGGTCAGGTGCAACTGCCTTTCGGGCCTGCCTCCATCACTGCCTCAACACTCCAAGGGGATCCAGAAACACAGGGTGTATGAGACCCATGGCAGGTGCCCTGGACCTTTGGCTCCCTTCAGATGCAGAGATGAGCCTATCTAGGTAAATATGTTTGTCAATCTTTGCTCATCTGGATGCCTGAAGAGCCTCAAGACTAAAGGTTAATTTTTATTCCAGCTGTGTGAGACATCACAAACATTACAACATCACTTATGATACCCTTTAATGACCCTCCCCGACACACACAACCTTTACCCTTGAAGCACCCCGATACACACATCCCCCTTGCAGAGCACTTACGATACACAGAACCCTCTTGCCGAGAACCCCCGAAACACAGAAACCGCTTGCACACTCAGCATAGCAGCAAAGGCTGCAGTACCCCCCACTTACTCTATGCCACTATGCTCAGGTTACCTTCCTTTTCACGGCACTGAGGCCTCTCACAAGATTACAGACCATTCATAGAATCGCAAATAATTACCTTCAAATTACTGCTAAACAGCATTTCAGCAATTTAAATTAGGTTGCCGTTGTGTCAGGGTGTCAGTAATGCCACAGTACCTCCCTGCCTCTGACATAACTGGCACACTGCGGCATGGGGCTGGGTTTCGGGACCGATAGACCCGCGGCAATTCTCCATCCCTGCATGCCACCAACCCTCCTTAGATGGGAGCACAAAATTCAGCCCAAAGTGTCTGCAAAGAGATATAGATAGGTTAAGTGAGTGGACAAAAATTTGGCAGATGGAGTATCATGTAGGAAAATGTGAGGTTGTCCATTTTGGCAGGAAAAATAGAAAAAAATATTATTTAAATGGAGAGAAACTGCAGAATGCTGTGATGCAGAGGGATCTGGGTGTCCTTGAGTATGAATCACAAAAATTGTGGTACTGCAAGTAATTAGGAAGGCAAATGGAATATTGGCCTTTATTGCAAGGGGGATGGAGTATAATATTAGGGAAGCTTTGTTACAACTGTACAGGGCATTGGTGAGACTGCACCTAGAGTACTGTGACAATTTTGGTCTCCTTACGTAAGGAGGGATATTAGAAGCAGTTCAGAGAAGGTTCATTGGCAGATAGCTGGGATGAAGGGGTTGTCTTATGAGGAAAGGTTGGGCCTATACTCATTGGAGTTTCTAAGAATGAGAGGTGATCTTATTGAACCATAAGATTCTGAGGGAGCTCGACCGGGTAGCTGCTGAGAGGATGTTTCCCCTTGTGGGGGTAGTAGAACTAGGGGGCACAGTTGCAAAATAAGGGAGTCTCCCTTTTAAGACAGAGATGAGGAGGAATTTCTTCTTTCAGAGAGTTGTTAATCTTTGGAATTCTCTTCCTCAGAGAACAGTAGAGGCTGGGTCATTGAATATATTCAAGGCTGACTCAGACAGATTTTTGGTCTACAAGGGAGTCAAGGGGTTATGTGGAGCCAACAGGAAAGTGGAGTTAAAGCCACAATCAGATCAGCCACAATCTTATCGAATGGCGGAGCAGGCTCGAGGGGCTGAAAAGTTTATTCCTGTTCCTATTTCTTATGATCTTCTGAATGCAGTAGGCAATGCATGGGATGGGTCCAAGAGGGTTTGAGTTTTGATGGGCCTTATCGTCTTTTCCCATTAATCTTTTCCATTTTTATTCAATATTTCTCTGCATTAACGCTCTAAACCTGGATAAGGAATTTGCTTCCTGACCTTCTCAGCGTTGCTGTTTCATCAGCTGCTACAAGTTACCTGAGAATAGCTTAGCTTGACTCACTCATTCAGCTTTCTGTAGGGAACCAATTCAACTTTACTTGACATCTGTGTCATATTCTGTTTGACAGGAGAAATTGGTAGAAAGTTGCACCCTACCACATAGCAAGGTCACATCAGTTTGCTAATACATGAGGTGGCATGTAATTGTTTCTGAACTTTTCAGTCATTCACTTTCAATAATTCAACAACCAAATATGTAAGTAATCCAGTGCTTTGTGCATGGAATGATATGTAATACTAGTTGTACCTGTGATTGCTTATGTAGAGAGTTCCTATTATCAATCATGTTCTCAAACAGGTGTCGACTTTAAGTCAGAATATTCAGTGATATATGCTGATTATATAATGGCTGATTTTATTCAGTGAATACACGTATAAACACCAATTATAGCTCTTTAATTGTGATGTGCGGGGCTTTTAAACTGTCAGGTAGTCACAGACAAATACATAGGATCATTGTGTATCTGGCACTTGCCATTTATGTGTATTTTGCCGATATTTACAAATTGCGTTTTGCCATTATATATAACATGGGTTACCCGTGAAGGGTGTCACAATACAGTTCTTCAATACAGATTTGGAATTATCAGAAAGCATTAGAAACTAGTGACAATTAAAGCCCCTTGTGGTGTCATGTCTAGCTATTCATTTAGTTTTTCATACAATAAGCATATAGTTATCATTTTAATATTTTCTTACTTATAAAAATAATTATCATATTTTTTAAAGTTACTTACTCCAAGTGACAGCCTCTAAATATCCTCACTTATAAAAAATGCCCATTGTTTTCAATTAAAATTCACAAGCAATGTATAACATAATAGTTTATTGAATATTCTTAATTTCTAGCACTTCACGATATGTTGCATTCTCTTCTATAAAACACTCAAATACAATAGATTTGTTAAAACAATTCAAAATGCATTTTTGGTGATTTTGTAATTTCATATATTTACCCCAACATTTTGGAGTATTTAATGTAAATTCATGTCAAAATTAAAAAAGATTTCTTGAGAATTTAGACACATTTGGGGAATGTAACTGTCTAAAAGGCTGCTTTTGAAGCTGGTGCTCAGCTTAAACTTTCCCAGAAAACTCCCTGATCTTACATTAGGAACATGAATTACAAACTGTCTTAATTACTGTCAGGCCAGTCTTACACTGATTGAGAGCAAATGCTTTACAAAGTAAAAATATAATGGCCAAGTGGTTGGTGACAAACCAAATAAAAGCTGTTGGTCAATATAATAAACAAAAGTTTGATATAAAAACAAAAGCCTCAGTTACTGTAATAACTACCATGAAAATTAATTTTCCTTCCACATATTCTGGTATAGTAGCTGCTGATTGATGGAAATTAAAGCAAGATCTTGGATCAATCATTTTCTGTGGTTTTGAACTCCAAAAAATAAGCCTGGTTTGCAGCTGAACTGACCAGTCCAAAAACATCTATCAAGTCCTGCTGTAATCCTTCACTGTACATCCCAAATTTCACACAGCAGCGGTGTGAGTTTCTGATCCTTCATCTTCCATGACATCAATACCTCTGAATGGTTGTGGTTGAGGGTTCTAAGTTGAGTAAGTCGGCCCAACAGCCGAGCAAAGCGCTGTGGACTCTCTGGATGATGGATCTTGGAGTACTTGTATAAAATCTCCAAAAGAGGCTCCTGTAGCTTTTCTACATGCATTTTATTCTTTATATAGGGTCGATCTACAGAACAACACAACAGAGCCATAAGTTGTGAACAACAAAACATGGCATAGTTACAAATCTGAACGTACATGGGGTTGATTTTTGTTTTTCAGCCAAGGGTACAGCATAGAAGGGAAAATATGGTAGAGAGGTTTGTCTGTCCATTTCAATACCTACTATTTCACATCCGTTGAAATGAATGGAAAGGAAGTCCAGCTAGTTCTATTAGTGGTGTGTGAACTTTCTTTCTGTGCTGTACCTAGGTGATGCTGACCAACCAACCAGTAAAGAAAAAAATCTAACCCCATGATGCTGGTAGTATTCTAATGAAATTGTTCAAGGAGGTGAACCAGTTGTAACACGAATGTCGAAAATTTCAAAGAGCAGATAAAAGAAAATCCACTTTTTTGGTGAGTTTTCAAAGGTTTGTGCTACCAGGTGCAATGTGTGTCTTGACCTTTTCACCAGCAAAAACTGCAGTGTCATCAACCTGACTGCCCACATCTTCTTGCTTCCTTCTATGCCATAACTGAAGAAGTTTTTTGAATGCTTGTCAGTGTTACAGATACTCACACTTATTGTTTTTAAATAATATGTAAATGCAGCTGTCTGACCAGGATTCTTACTCCTATCGGCGAAAACATACAGCACCATAGGTCTATTTCTATTCATTCAAGCTACTAAATAATTTGAATTTTTTTAGTCATAAAAAGCGTCCTGTGCTGTATTAGTTCAATTGCTTAATTCAAATTACTGGATAATTTGTGATGCAAAAGGGTTTTTGAATTGTCATGAGATTGTAAATGAAATGAATGGAAAGGAAGGCAAAGCCGCAAACATAAAGAAAGTCAACACTATAAGTACAGTAAAAAGTAGCTATAATAATAAATTCTGATATTTTCCTTCATTAAGATACCCATTAGTTATCTTGACTGAAGTGTAATGCACAGTTAAGGAGCATTTATGAGACAGGATTCATCTGTTCAGGAAATTTTTGTTTATACAGGAAAAGGAAGCTGCAAAGAACCTTTTCCTACCTGTGTCCGCAATTAAACTTTCTCATCTTTTGATTAGGCACTTTACAACCTTCCGGACTCGATATCGATTTCAATGATTTCAGACCACTGCTTCTATATTTTTGGACAGCAGGTGCTGCTAATGATTGTGCTGTTGCCATTTACAGATCCTCAAGGATCACCTTTTTTTTAACTTGTCCCTTTGCCTTGCACCATCATCCCTTTTGTTATTTAATCACTCCAGCTTTCTACCCAATCACAGACCTGCCCTTTTGTTCTTTCCTCCCCTCCTCCCACCATCCCTCCAACAACCTTTCCCTGCCTCTGTACTTGCTTAAATACTGTTAGATCCCCAATTCTTCCAGAACTGATTATCAACCTCTAGAGGGCCCGATTTTAACTCTGTGTAAGTGGATGGGTTTGAAATAAATTAAAATCTCACCCTCTGTTTCTCTCTGCACAGATGCTGTCCAATCTGCTAAGTATTTCCAGCATTTTCTGCTTTTTATTTCTAAAGTTGAGTGTGATGTAAAATAAAACTCTTCTTATAACAATCACACTATATCTTAGATTAGCTTCAGAATGTGCACTCCACCTTACCACTGCATCATATTCATTTTCAAAATGTAAGCATTCTTGAGGGCAATTATCAATTATTACCAAATTATCAGTGGTTTAATGCTGTGAGACTACACCCACTAGAAACAGCAATGAGACTGCCACAAAATCTGATACCTCTGACAGGGTGCAAAGAAAGGAGATCATCTGATTCAAAACAGGCCACAGAAATGCTAATTCAGTGTTAATCAACAGTGTCAATACATGAAACTCTTATTTTGAATTCATATAAATACAAGTGGTCAAAATTAAGATATTTATATTTTAGACCAATTCTGGCCACTTTGAATCTGATTATAACTGGCCCAGAACCAGTGTGAATATTGTACATACCAGTACTGGACCTCATTGGGTCATAGAAAAAGGAAGCGTAAGATTGTCTTGACAAAAAGAATGTAAAACCCAGAGGCTTCATGCCACTGTCATGCACTGTCATTAAATATATTTAGTTCTGCATATTAGAATCATAGAAAGTAAGGCACAAAAGTGGCCACTTGGCCCATTGTGTCTGTGGCGGCTGAAAAACGATCCACCCCCATTCTAATCCCACCTTTCAGCATTTGGTCTGTAGCCCTTCAGATTATAACACTTGAGGTACACATCCAGACTCCTTTTGAATGAGTTGCGGGTTTCTGCCTCAACTGTCCTTTCAGGCAGTGAGTTCCAGACCCCCACCATCCTCCCCGGGTGAAAGAATTTTTCAACTCTCTAATTTGTCTACCAATCACTTTACATCTATGTCCCCTAGTCACTGATCTCTCTACGAAGGTTCACCTTGATTTTGCTTGCCAATATTCTTTTATGCCCTCTCTTTGCTTTCCTAATTTCCTTTTTGATTTCACCCCTCCACTTTCTATATTCCTCTCGGCTTTCTGGAGTTTTGAGTTCTTGGTATCGGAAATAAGCTTTCCTTTTCTGCCTTATCTTACCCTCTAAGCTCCTTAACATCCATGGGGCTCTAGATTAGGCTGTCTCACCCTTTTACTTTGTGGGAACATGAACCACTTGAATCTCTCTTTGAATGCCTTCCACTGCTCTGACACTGATTTACCTTCAAGTAGCTGTTTCCAGTCCATGTTTGCTAAATCACTCCTCAGTTTAGTAAAATTGGCCTTGCCCCAATTGAGAACTCTAACTCCTGTTCTATTTATGTCCTTTTCCATAATTATGTTAAAACTGACTGAATTATGATCGCTACTACCAAAATGCTCTCCCATTGCCATTCCTTCCACATGCCCATCTTCATTTTCTAAAACTATGTCTAAAACTGTGCCCTCTTTTGTTGGACTTGCTGCATACTGGCCAAATGTTCTCCTGAATGCACCTCAAGAATTCTGCTCCCTCAATTCCTTTCACACTAAAACGATCCCAGTTAATATCGGGGTAGTTAAAATCCCCTACTATTACAGCCCTATTGCTCTTGCACTTCTCAGAGATTTGCCTACATATCTGCTCTTCTATCTCCCTCTGACTGTTCTATAGTACACTCCCAGCAGTGTGATTGCCCCTTTTTTGTTCCTTAGCTCAATCCATTTGGCCTCATTTGATGAACCTTTCTACATATCATCCGTCCTCACAGCTGTAATAGTTCCTTTGAATAAAATTACCACTCCCTCTCCTTTCTTATTCGGCTCCCTATCGCGTCTGCAAACCCTGTAACCAGGAACATTGAACTGCCATTCCTGTCCCTCCTTAAGCCATGTTTCTGTAATAGCTATGATATCATACTGCCATGTGTCTATCAGTGCCCTCAGCTCATCTGCTTTATTTGCTATACTCCTTGCATTGAAGTAGATGCCCTTGAGCATTGACAAACTCTTTTTTTTATTTTCTAACTTTTGTTTCCACTGTCTTCCAGACTCATCCATTAATTTCCTGCCTTCCATTTTAATTTCTGATTTTGTCCCAACTAAGTCTATCCTCAGTTCCCCAACCCCCTGCCAAACTAGTTTAAACCATCCCCAACAGCACTAGCAAAACGTCCCACAAGGAACTCAGTCCCGGCTCTGTTCAGGTGCAACCAGACCAGCCTGTACAGATACCATTTCCCCCAGAGTCGCCCCGATGTACCAGGAATCTAAAGCCCTCCCTCCTGCACCATCTTTCCAGCCACGCATTCATTTGTAATTCGGAGATGACTAATTTTGAGGTCCTGCTTGCTATTTTTACCTAGCTCCATAAATTCTAACTGCAGGACCACAGCCCTCTTTCTGCTTATGTCGTTGGTTCCGATGTGGACCACGACTGCTGGCTGTTCACCCTGCCCCTTCAGGATGCTCTGCAGCTGCACAGTGACTTCCTTGACCCTGGCACCAGGAAGACAACACACCATCTTGGATTCACGTCTGCGGCCACAGAAACACCTGTCTGATCCCCTGACTATTGAATCACCTATCACTATGGCTCTTCCAGTTTTCCCTGTACACCTCCCCCCCCACCCTGTGCAGCTGAGCCACCCGTGGTGCCATGGACTTGGCTTTAGCTGCACTCATCAGGTGCACCATCACTCTTCTCAGTATTCAGAACTGAATATCTGTTGGAGAGTGAGATGCACTCAGGGGTCTCCTGCACTACTTGCCTGTTTCTTTTCGACTGCCTGGTAGTCACTCATTCTCTGTCTTCCTGCATACTGTTAAGCTGCTGGGTGACCACATCTATAAAGGTACTATCCACGTAGCTGTCATCCTCACAAATGCACTGCAGTGTTCTGGAACATCCCTACTTTAATTTCATGTAATGAATCTTAGTTATTGCAACAAAATCAACTTCAACAAAAATTCATGTGCATCTCACAAACAGTCCATCAACATTAAAAATCTTTAAAAATGGGTTCCATATTGGCCACTTCTTCTGTCTACAACAGTTGTGCCAGCAACATATCTGTAAAGTTACAAAACTCTAAACTCAGCACTAAATTAAATAAAAAGTATAACTTTTCTGTTAAAATTCCAACAGCAGTGGTATGTATTGACAGACTATTAGATGCAGGTTCTGCCCATCACACATACAGATCCACTTAAACAGCACATCAGTTGCCATCTAAGTGGTGTAGTGTCCATAGCATTTTGGCTTTCCTTCATTGGAGCCAATCCTAAATAAAATCTGTGTTTGGTTGGATCCGATTATGATACTAGTGTAACTTAATTAGTTAATGTTTTTACCTGAAAAAAGAATTGTAGTTGCAGAAAGTAAGGCATATTCAGTGTCTGTCACATTCAGTTCCCCCATACTTCTGTAGAAATCGAACATTGGTGTTATAAATTCTTCAGCTGTACCTAGTTACACAGAGAAGCAACATTAAACTTTTAAAAATTCACTTTTAGTAAAAAAAAAAATCATTATAATGTGTGATATATTAAGTTTGATGAATATATCTAAAAGTTAGAGAAATAAATAAAATAAATTAAATGAGTACTAAAAGCTAATATTATAGTGACACTTTAAGAATTCATTCTTATACATAAATTTAAATGCTCATTCCCTTCTCATGAAATAATAGCCCAGTGATGGAAAAATAGTGAAGTGTATAATCTCATCTAGAATTTGCAGCATTTTGAAATTGCTTTTAACTTACCTGCATCTTAGTGTGGGTTGTATCATGGGGTTTGCTGTAGAAAGCAATGTAGTGGGAATGGTTTAAAACTTTAGAGATATTATTTGGATAATTAATCAGAATCAATTCAATTATTTTCATAGGTTAAGCCACTAATTTAATCATATCCATTGAAGTGAAAAAATACAGATTTTTTCTTTTGCTTGACCTGCCATCTGCGAAATTACACACTTTTAATATAGGGCTGGATTTTAAGTAGCCCTCGTGTTGAGATCCGTGGGGGGGCGGGCAGCGCATGACGATGGCTCCGGATGAGGCCCGCCACAGACCTCAATGCCGGCAGGGCCCAGCCTGATCCTCCCGGTAGCGGCGAGACTCCATGGCAGCACCCCCCGCCACCCCCACCGCTGGGCGACAGGACCACAATCAGCATATTCAAATTAATAAAATGAATACATTTACATTTACTCACCCGCAATCTTAAGGGTCTGCTGCGATCTTCGACGTGGCAGCTGGCATTCCCGCACCTTCAGATCCCCGTCCGGGAAAATGAGGGGCTACGCTGGTGGGGAGGGGGGATGATGTAAGTTTATCAGTGTGGTGGGGGGGAACGGGGTCAAATAAACATCATGGGTGTAGGCGATGGTGGGAAGGGTTGTACTTTAAACTTTGTGCAGTTTGAGGGGAGAGGTCAGGTGTTAAAAGTAAGTGTTTTGGCGGGGGAAGGGCAAATAGTTAATGTCATTGTTCCTGGGGGGGTGGGAGAGGGGCAAAAGAAATGTAGTCATTTAATTTTATTGTATATGTCTTTAAATATTTAAATTTCCCGGCAGGGCTGACTGCCCTTTAAAAATGGGGGTGGGGCGGGGGGGTGTGGTGCGGTCCACCTTGGCTACTTAAATGAGCCCCCGCACTTGAGATTGCAGGCAGGCGGGCGGGCCACCATTTTTGAACTCACTTCTGGAATCCAGCCCATCATCATGATTGTAGGGGAGTGGTGGGTGGAGTGGAATGTATTGATTTTTTCATTTTATTTTCATTGTAGCCTCTTTGTCACTATTTGAGAGGACAATCGGACCATAGTGCACATGTAGATAAAGGGTTATGTTTCAGATCCACCCGTGATTACAGATAGCTTCAAGTGCATTCCTTGAACCACTGTTCTCACTACATCCTGAAATCTAAACTCAATGCCATGTGACGCCACATGCATGCTCTTGGCCTCTCCAGCAGCACTGACTAAATCTATCTCAAAGCTGTCCAGGTCCCCACTTGCATTTCATCTTTCACCTCATCTGGCACTTTAACAAAAATCATATTTTCTTCCCTTCACATGTCAATTATCGCAAGCTTCAGCTTCATCCTCTTATGACCCCACCTCAATGAATTTCGAGCTTAGCATGACATTGAACTCTTCCGTCACTTTTGCCTTCGTCCCCACTTCTTTGGCCAAGAGTATTCCCCTTCACAGCAGGCCATTTTCCCATCTGCAGAATTCACATTCCACCTGGATACCTCCCTTTGGCCTCTTACCATCTCTATCTTTTCATTGATAACTGCTGGCCTGACATCAGCCGTCTCAATTTCTCTGCTCCCCTCACTCACTCTAACCTATCTCCCTCTGAACTTGCAGCACTCCATTCTCTCAGGAACAACCCTAACATTGTCATCAAACCTGCTGACAAAGGTGGCACTGTTATTGTTTGGCAAACCGATCTCAACTAGCTTAAGGCTGAATGCAAACAATCCGACACTGCCTCCGACCTCCTCTTGGACCATGATCAAGCCATTCTTTACAAGACTGTTACTGAGCCCATCTCTTTTGGAGTTCTTCCCACTACAGTCTCAAACCTCAAATTTCCCCAACCCCACACAGCCCACTTTTACCTCCTTTTCAAGATCCAGAAACAGGACTGCCCTGGTGGATCCATTGTTTCAGCCTGTTCTTGCCCCATAGAATTAATTTCTTCTATTTCAACTTTTTTTTTCTCCTGTTGTCCAGTCTCTTCGCACCTACATCTGTGACTCTTCTGATGCCCTCCACCCCTTCAACAGTTTTCAGCTTCCTGGCCCTGTCTACTTTTCACCAGGGACATCCAATTTCTTTACACCTCCATCCCTCATCAGGATGGTCTGAGGGTTCCCCGTTTCAACCTTGAATGGAGGCCCAACCAGTCCCGATCTAACCACCACCCTCCTCTACTTGGCCAAATTTGTTCTCACACTGAACAACTTCTCTATTAATACCACTCACTTCCTCCAATAAAAGGTATTGCAACGGGAATCCATATGGGTCTTTTTTAGGATATGTGGAACATTCTTTGTACCAATCTTAATCGGTTCCCTCTCTTTGCTCTTTTCCAGTATTTTGATGATTGTATCGGTGCCGTTTCCTGCTCTCACCCTGAACTGGAAAATGTTATCAATTATGCTTCCAATTTCCACCCTTCTCTTGCCTTCACATGTTCTATCTCTGATTCTTTCCTTCCCTTCTTTGACTTCTCAGTCTTTACTTCTGGGGATACACTATCAATCAATATTCACGGTAAGCCCACTGACTCTCACAGCTACCATGACTACATTTCCTCCCACACCGCTTCCTGTAAGGGCTCTATTCCATTCTCTCAGTTTCTCTGGCTCCACTGCATCTGTTCTGATGATGTCACCTTTCACACCAATGCTTCCCATATCTCTTCCTCTTTCCTCAACCAAGCATTCCCCCACAGGTTGACAGGGCCCAGAACAGTATCTGGTCCATTTCCCGCACTTCTGCTCTAACAAGAACACACGAAGTAGGAGCAGAAGTAAACCATCTGGCCCATCGAGCCTCCTCCGCCATTCAATACGATCACGGCTGATCTTGGGCTTCAATTCCACTTTCCTGCGTTCCCCATATCCCTTGATTCCCTGCGAGACCAAAAATCTATCTATCCCAGCCTCAAATGTATTCAATGATGGAGCATCCACAACCCTCTGGGGTAGAGAATTCCAAAGATTCACAACCCTTTGAGTAAAGTAATTTCTCCTCATCTCCTGAATGATTGACCCCTTATCCTGAGACTGTGTCCCTGTGTTCTAGATTCTGAGCAGTGGGAATAATCTCTCAGCTTCTACCCAATCAAGCCCTTTCAGAATCTTGGATGTCTCAAATAGGTCACCTCTCATTCTTCTAAACTCCAGAGAACATAGGCCCAATTTACTCAGCCTCTCATCATTGGACAACTCCCTCATCCCAGGGACCAATTTAGTAAATCTTCGCTGCACTGCCTCCAGTGCAAGTATATTCTTTTTTAAATATGGAGACCAAAACTGCACATAGTATCCCAGGTGTGGTCTCACCAAAGCCCTATACAATTTTAGTAAGACTTTATTCCAAACCCCATGCAATAAAGGCTAACATGCCATTTGCCTTCCCAATAGCCTGCTGTACTTGTATGTTAACTTTGTGTGTTCCTTGTACGAGTACCCCCAAGTCTCTCTGAACATCAACACTTAGCAGTTTCACACGTCTTAAAAAATATTCTGCTTTTCTATTTTTACGACCAAAGTGGACAGCTTCACACTTCTCGGCATTATACTCCATTTGCCATCTTTTTGCCCACTCACTTAACCTGTCTATATTTCTTTGCAGCCTCGCTACATCCTCCCCGCAGCTTACCTTTCCACCGAACTTTGTATCATCAGCAAACTTAGATACATTACTCTCTGTCTCTTCATCCAGGTCATTAATATAGAGTGTAAATAGCTGAGGCCCAGCACTGATCCTTGCAGCACCCCACTATGCAGGGAATTTAGAAAAATTCAAGGTAATCAGGCAGAGTCAACATGGTTTTATGAAAGGGAAATCATGTTTAACCAATTTATTGGAGTTCTTTGAGGAAGTTACATGTGCTGTGGAGAAAGGGGAACTGGTGGATGTATTGTACTTAGATTTCCAGAAGGCATTTGATAAGGTGCCACATTAAAGGTTATTGCAGAAAATGAAAGCTCATGGTATA
Source organism: Heterodontus francisci (assembly GCF_036365525.1). Lineage (NCBI taxonomy): Eukaryota > Metazoa > Chordata > Chondrichthyes > Heterodontiformes > Heterodontidae > Heterodontus > Heterodontus francisci. Next base: position 25,191,533 of record NC_090395.1, read on the forward strand.
GGGGGTAACATATTAGCATGGATAGAAGATTGGCTAGCTAACAGGAAACAGAGAGTAAGCATAAATGGGTCATTTTCTGGTTGGCAAGATGTAACAAGTGGTGTGCCACAGGGATCTGTACTGGCGCCTCAACTTTTTACAATTTATATAAATGACTGATGAAGGGACTGAAGGTATGGTTGCTAAATTTGCTGATGACACAAAGATAGGTGGGAAAGTAACTTGTGAAGAGGACATAAGGGGGCTACAAAGGGATATAGATAGGTTAAGTGAGTGGGCAAAGACCTGGTAAATGGAGTATAATGTGGAAAGTGGGAAATTGTCCACTTTGGCAGGAAAAATAAAAAAGCATATTATCTAAATGGCGAGAGATTGCAGAGCTCAGAAATGCAGAGGGATCTGGGTGTCCTAGTGTATGAATTGCAAAAGGTTAATATGCAGGTACAGCACGTAATTAGGAAAGCTAATAGAATGTTATCGTTTATTGCGAGCGGAATTGAATACAAAAGTAGGGAGGTTATGCTTCAGCTATACAGGGCATTGGTGAGGCCACATCTGGAGTACTGTGTACAGTTCTGGTCTCCTTATTTAAGGAAGGATGTAAATGTGTTAGAGGCAGTACAGAGAAATTTTACTAGTCTAATACCTGGAATGGGCATGTTGGCTTACAAGGAAAGATTGGACAGGCTAGGCTTGTATCTGCTGGAATTTAGAAGAGTAAGAGGCAACTTGATTGAAATATATAAGATCCTGAGGGGTCTTGACAGGGTGGATGCGGAAAGGATGTTTCCCCTTGTGGGAGAATCTAGAACTAGGGGTCACTGTTTAAAAATAAGAGGTTGCCCATTTAAGTCAGAGATGCGGAGAAATTTTTTCTCTCAGACGGTCGTGAGTCTTTGGAATTCTCGTCCTCAAAAGGCAGTGGAAGCAGAGTCTTTGAATATTTTTAAGTCAGAGGTAGATAGATTCTTGATAAGCAAGGGGGTGGAAGGTTATTGGGGGTCGGTGGATATGTGGAGCAATCAGTTCAGCCATGAACTTATTGAATGGCGGAGTAGGCTCGAAGGGCTGAGTGGCCTACTCCTGCTCCTAATTTGTATGTTCGTATATTCACTGCCTGCCAATTTGAAAATGCCCCATTTATGCCCACTCTCTGCTTCCTGTCTGTTAACCATCCTCTATCCACGCAAAAAAAAATACCCCCAACACCATGAGCTCTTATCTTGCCTGTTAATCTTTTATGTTGCACCTTATCGAATGCCTTTTGAAAATCCAGGTATACGACATCTACTTGTTCCCCTTTATCTACCCTACTAGTTACATCCTCAAAAAACTCTAAAAATAAATTTTTCAAACAGGATCTCCCTTTAGTAAAACCATGCTGACTTGTTCTAATCATACTATGCTTTTCCTAGTGCAATGCTAAGACTTCCTTCATAATAGTTTCCAGCATCTTCCCAACAACTGATGTTCGGCCTGTAGTTCCCTTTTTCTCTCTACCTCCTTTCTTGAAAAGCGGTGTAACATTTGCCAACTTCCAATCTGATGGGACCATTCCTGAATCTAAGGAATTCTGGAAAATCATAGCCAACACATCGACTATCTCCGCAGCTATCTCTTTTAGAACCCTAGGATGTAGGTCATCTGGTCCTGGGGACTTGTCAGACTTTAGTCCCTCAAGTTACTCCAATACTTTTTCTCATCTGATATCAATATCCTTAATTTCCTCACTCCATTTAGCCCCTCAGCTCTTCACCGCCCTCCCAGAACCACAATAGGTTTCCCCTTTTCCTCACCATCCACCCCTCACCATCCCCCCCACTAGCCTCCACATTCAACAGATCATCCTCTGCCATTTCCGCCACCTCCAGAGTGATGCCAGGACCAAACACATCTTCCCCTACCCTCCCTTTTCAACCTTCTGAAGGGACTGCTCCCTCCATGACACCCTGGTTCACTCCTCAATCACCACCAATGCCCTTTCCCTTCCAATGGCACCTTTCCATGCAAGCGCAGGAGCTGCAATGCCTGCCCTTTTACCTTCTCCCTTCTCACCATCCAAGGCCCCAAGCACTCCTTTCAGGTGAAACAGTTATTTATTTGTACTTCCTTCACTTTAGTATAATGTATTCACTGGTCACGGTGCAATCTCCTCGACATCGGGGAGACCAAACATAGATTGAGTGACTGCTTTACAAATCAACTCCATTCAGTTTGCTGTTTTAGCCAGTAGGTAGCTAGCCCAAAAAGCTAAGGGTAGTCGTCAACTCAGTTTCAAGAAACAAAGTGGGACTGGCAGAAGGGGTATCAGTGGGAGAGCATTCTTGTGGAAATGATCATAGTACAGTTAGATTTAGCGTAGTTATGGAAAACGACAAGGATGGACCAGGGCTAAAAGTTCTCATTTTTTTTTATATGTTCATGGGATGTGGGCATTGCTGGCATGGTCAGCAGTTATTGTAATTGTCCTTTAGAAGTTGATGGTGAGCCATTGTCTTGTCCCGCTGCATGTGATGTAGGTACACCCATAGTGCCGGATCTAGTGCTCGTCTGGAAGGTGGGTTTCGTGGTGGGGGGGCAGGGGGGTGGCCAGAGAATCGGAGAGGAACCGCCCGCCACGGAACCCGTGCCGGGATTCCTGGTTCCGATCTTCCCGGAGGCGGGATAGGCCGACGATGACCTTCCTGCTCAGAGGCCAATTGAGGCCCTTAAGTGGCCTATTAACAGCCAATTAAGGGCCTCTTTCTGCTGCTGCTGGGATCTTTCCAGTGGTGGGGGGGTCTCCACCACATGGGGAGGATGCCTTGTAAAGCAAGGCACCCTCCCTGCGGGCTTGGGGGTGCGTCCCTCCTTCGTGGGCAATTTGTCGCCCACAGATGAATTCCCCACCCGGGAACAACTGTATCCTCTGCGAGCCCCTTCCCCTGGACTGAACGACCAACCCCCCTGCCACACACCACCCATATCTGGGGCCTTCCGGACTGGGCCCAGCGACCCCGCCTCACCTACCTGTGTTCCGGTGTTCCAGTGCTGGGCCTGGGTCCGAGGCCTCAGCAGCACCGAGAATGGCCACCGCTCCCAGTGGCTCTGCCGATACTGCTGAGCTGCCAGCCCTCTGATTCTCCGGCAGCTCTTGGAGGCGGGTTCCCCATCTCTATCAAGTCTTTAGAGGGATGGGGATCCCGCCTCCTAAAACTTTGACCCCAAAAGACCAGAGGATTGCTCTGGGGGCTGAAAAAAAAGGCAGAGGCAGGGTTCCCTGCATTTTTAACCCGGCGTCGGGAGCCCCATCTCCTGCACTAAATCCAGCCCATAGTAACTCCCAAATTTAGAATCTTCTGGATGTCAAGGAGCATACAGGGTTGCATTAATGCAAAAAAGGGAAGCTTATGTCAGTTACTTAGAGCTCAATACTACAGAAAACCTAGAGGAGTATAAAAAGTGCAGGGTGAAATTAAAAAAGGAAATTAGGAGTGCAAAGAAAGGGCTGCCTCCGGAATGCGAAGCAATTTTGAAAGGGAGGATTGGGGGGATGGGGGAACGAGGAACCCGTTTGCCTCCAATTAATGGCTCTCGAGGAACTTGTTAATGGCTGGGGAGGGCGAGACGGCAATTTTCAAAGCGGAACCCGAACAGTATCGTGCACGTTAGTGCATAGTTGTCAGGTTCAAAGTGGGCAGAGGTAAAGTTTTTTAATTGATGGTGAAAAATTTCAAGATCTGGGGGATCTTGCACTGGATCGTGTGCTTTACCTTCCATCTTTTGCCACTTTTGTGCTCGGTGAGACTGCTGACTCTCCGAGGTGCTGCCTGCTCTCTTCTGCCCCATCATGGCTGCTGTCTGCCTTTGCCACTCACGCTCTGCAGGCATCTCCCACCTCTTGGTTATGCTTGGTGGCCACTTACCGCCGGTCCAATTAGGGCATTTATATTTCTAGATAGTGTTGCGTGAGTGACAGTGTTGCGGCACAGGGTCAAGACCCGGAAATTATCTGGGCGTCAGATTCCCGACCCTGATTTGAAAATCAAACTCATCAACTCCATTTCTCTCTCCACTGTTACTGCCAGATCTACTGAGTAATTCCAACATTTTCTCTTTTTATTTCAGATTTCTAGCAGCTACGGTATTTTGCTTTTATAGTTAAAAGGTCAGGTGTGTGGTAACCAGGGCTCCGTGGCTGTAAATACACTGTTACTGTCTTTAATACATACTTAGCATATGTGCTAACTCTAATGCATTGAGAAAATTAAACTTATTTGTTAATCCTCCCCAGATAATATATATATATATGGCCCCGCCCTGCACAATTTTCTCTTGCATTCAATAAAAATAAAATCAGATATGTTATAATTGCCGTCAACTATGCCCTCAATTGTTGCAGCACAGTAATTGTATAGGAAGATGGTACCTAATGTGCGATTTGGAACTATAATTGAGATTTCATCCAAATGGGACTGCTCCATCATAACAGCTGGAATATGTTCTTCAAAACACTGGTTATGACAGCACCCAGAGAGTGTGGAATAATGATCAGTGTCTGTAAAACAAAGGAAAGAATCATTTGGAAGAGGGAGTTCCAATCAGGTGTAGTCCAATGCCATATGGCAACTATCTGAATTTCATGATATACTGGAAGTACTATTTGATTTACTTTTTATAAGTCAGTGAATATTTAGACATCAGCAGAAGCAAAGCAGTACAGAAGAGGGGAAAGTGTGATATCCATTGTAAAATTTTAATTCCAAGTATTGAACAAAGTAAGAGAAAATAATAGTTTGCTAATTAAAGTTATATATAAAAATCATCCCTACAATTTGGATAGGAATTTACAGTTTAGAACATGAGTAGTATAGTCAGATAGCTTGGACTAAAAGGTAAGCAACATATCATGAGGCATGAGCCATTCCCAAGGAGGACACAAAACAGGATGGGGCACAAGTAGTGGTCAATAGGGCGAGAAAAGGTTACCGAAAAAAGTATTACATTTTAGTCATTTATGGGGTTAACTTCTTTGATACATTTGTAAAATGTTTGATCATGGGTAGTCTAATGGCTGAGTAATAATTAGTTCAGCATTCTATTTGCTTTGTTGATCCCTGCTGTATGACACGTTAAATAACAAGTTTTACGACATCCCTAGATTTTTGCTTTTTTATTTTCAATACTTCAACACTATTCATCCAACAGTGTCAGTTTGCTCAGTGATAGTAGTCGTATTTCTGAGTCAGAATGTTGTGTGTTCAAGTTCCATTTCAGCAACTCGAGTATAAAATCCTGGCTGATGCTTGAATACAATGCTGAGGGAGTGCTGTATTGCAAAGGAGATGTTCAGCTAAGCTCCCATCTCCCTATTTAAGTGGATATAAAAGATCTATGGCACTATTTAAAGAAGAGCAGGGGAGTTATCCTGGTGCCCTATTTTTCCCTCAACCAGCGCAACTAAAAATAGATTGATTATTTATCCCATTGTTGTTTGTGGGTCCTTGCTGTGTGTAAATTTCTGGGAGGCATTTTGGGACATTCTAAGGATGTGACAGGCACAATAAAAATGCAATTATGATACTACCCATTAATTATTCCAAGATCCAGCTCCTCATAACTGAATTCTATTTGGCACTGTTCTGCCCAACTACAGATTTTGCAGTCCTTGGCTGCATCATGAGATTTAAATGAGAGAGAGAACTTGCACGTGTATAGTGACTTTCATGTCATCAGGACATTTACAGCCAATGAAGTACTTTTAAAGTGCAGTCACTGTTGTAATGTAAGAAACATGGCAGCCAATTTGCACACAGTGAGCTCCCACAAACAGCAGTGAGATAATAGCCAGTTAATCATGTTATTAGTTGAGGATAAATATTGGCCAGGATACTGTTCCCATAGTTGTGTAAACATTTTACAATATATAGAGAGTTTCTGATTCCTTCTTCTTCTTTTGGGCCTCCTTATCTCGAGAGACAATGGATACGCGCCTGGAGGTGGTCAGTGGTTTGTGAAGCAGCGCCTGGAGTGGCTATAAAGGCCAATTCTAGAGTGACAGGCTTTTCCACAGGTGCTGCAGAGAAATTTGTTTGTCGGGGCTGTTGCACAGTTGGCTCTCCCCTTGCGCCTCTGTCTTTCTTCCTGCCAACTACTAAGTCTCTTCGACTCGCCACATTTTAGCCCCGTCTTTATGGCTGCCCGCCAGCTCTGGCGAACGCTGGCAACTGACTCCCACGACTTGTGATCAATGTCACAGGATTTCATGTCGCGTTTGCAGACGTCTTTATAGCGGAGACATGGACGGCCGGTGGGTCTGATACCAGTGGCGAGCTCGCTGTACAATGTGTCTTTGGGGATCCTGCCATCTTCCATGCGGCTCACATGGCCAAGCCATCTCAAGCGCCGCTGACTCAGTAGTATGTACAAGCTGGGGATGTTGGCCGCCTCGAGGACTTCTGTGTTGGAGATACGGTCCTGCCACCTGATGCCAAGTATTCTCCGGAGGCAACGAAGATGGAATGAATTGAGACATCGCTCTTGGCTGACATATGTTGTCCAGGCCTCGCTGCCATAGAGCAAGGTACTGAGGACACAGGCCTGATACACTCGGACTTTTGTGTTCCGTGTCAGTTCGCCATTTTCCCACACTCTCTTGGCCAGTCTGGACATAGCAGTGGAAGCCTTTCCCATGCGCTTGTTGATTTCTGCATCTAGAGACAGGTTACTGGTGATAGTTGAGCCTAGGTAGGTGAACTCTTGAACCACTTCCAGAGCGTGGTCGCCAATATTGATGGATGGAAATTTTCTGACATCCTGCCCCATGATGTTTGTTTTCTTGAGGCTGATGGTTAGGCCAAATTCATTGCAGGCAGCCGCAAACCTGTCGATGAGACTCTGCAGGCACTCTTCAGTGTGAGATGTTAAAGCAGCATCGTCAGCAAACAGGAGTTCCCTGATGAGGACTTTCCGTACTTTGGGCTTCGCTCTTAGACGGGCAAGGTTGAACAACCTGCCCCCTGATCTTGTGTGGAGGAAAATTCCTTCTTCAGAGGACTTGAACGCATGTGAAAGCAGCAGGGAGAAGAAAATCCCAAAAAGTGTGGGTGCGAGAACACAGCCCTGTTTCACGCCACTCAGGATAGGAAAGGGCTCTGAGGTGGAGCCACCATGTTGAATTGTGCCTTTCATATTGTCATGGAATGAGGTGATGATACTTAGTAGCTTTGGTGGGCATCCAATCTTTTCTAGTAGTCTGAAGAGACCACGCCTGCTGACGAGGTCAAAGGCTTTGGTGAGATCAATGAAAGCAATGTAGAGGGGCATCTGTTGTTCACGGCATTTCTCCTGTATCTGACGAAGGGAGAACAGCATGTCAACGGTCGATCTCTCTGCACGAAAGCCACACTGTGCCTCAGGGTAGACGCACTCGGCCAGCTTCTGGAGCCTGTTCAGAGCGACTCGAGCAAAGACTTTCCCCACTATGCTGAGCAGGGAGATTCCACGGTAGTTGTTGCAGTCACCGCGGTCACCTTTGTTTTTATAGAGGGTGATGATATTGGCATCGCGCATGTCCTGGGGTACTGCTCCCTCGTCCCAGCACAGGCATAGCAGTTCATGTAGTGCTGAGAGTATAGCAGGCTTGGCACTCTTGATTATTTCAGGGGTAATGCTGTCCTTCCCAGGGGCTTTTCCACTGGCTAGAGAATCAATGGCATCACTGAGTTCTGATTTGGTTGGCTGTATGTCCAGCTCATCCATGACTGGTAGAGGCTGGGCTGCATTGAGGGCCGTCTCAGTGACAGCATTCTCCCTGGAGTACAGTTCTAGGTAGTGCTCAACCCAGCGGTCTTTTTGTTTGTGTTGGTCAGTGATTATGTCCCCTGATTTAGATTTGAGGGGGGGCGATCTTCTTGATGGTTGGCCCAAGAGCTCTCTTCATGCCATCATACATTCCTCTGATGTTTCCGGTGTCTGAGGCCAGCTGAATATGACTGCATAGGTGTTGCCAGTAGTCGTTTGCGCAGCGCCTGGCTGTTCTTTGTGCAGTGCTTCTGGCTGCTTTAAGTGCTGCGGATGTTAAATCGCTGGGGGCTTTCTTGTAGTTCAACAGTGCAATGCGCTTAGCGGCTATGACAGGTTCCAGCTCTTCATTATGAGATTGAAACCAGTCTGCATTTCTCTTCGCCCTTTTGCCGTAGGTGGTCAAAGCTGACTCATAGATGGCGTCTCTGATGTGGGCCCACTTGGTCTCAGCATCCCCTGTGGGAGTGTTTTGAAGGGCTGTTACAAGTGAATTTAGAAATTTTTGTAACAGCTGTGGGTGAGAAATTCTGCTCGTGTTGATGCGCGGGTGGCCCTTCTGCTTGGAATGATGCAACTTCTTTGGTCTGAGTCTAACCTTGCTGCACACCAGGGAGTGGTCGGTGTCGCAGTCCGCACTGTGGAAGCTGCGTGTGATTTGAACACTGTTTAAGGCGGCTCGCCTTGTGACAATGAGGTCTAGCTGGTGCCAACGACGCGATCTTGGGTGCCTCCATGAAACCTGGTGACAGGGTTTAGTGTGAAAGAACGAGTTGGTGATGCAGAGGTTATGATAGGTACACAACTCAAGCAGTCTCTGCCCGTTCTCATTCATCCTTCCAACGCCATAGCGCCCAAGGCAGGAGGGTCATGAGTCATGGTCGGTCCCAACCCTGGCATTAAAGTCCCCCAGCAGGAATAGGTGTTCGGTGTTGGGGATGCTGCTAATGATGTTATGGAGTTGCTCGTAGAACTGGTCTTTAGCTTCAGGAGGGGAGCAGAGTGTTGGAGCATAGATGCTGAGTAGGTGTACTGGACCAGAGGTGGTGAGCAGTCGGATGGACAGTATGCGTTCCGAGCCATTTGAGGGAGGCTCTATCATGCTGAGCAAGGAGTTTCTGATGGCGAAGCCCACTCCATGCTGTCTTGGTTCTTCAGGATCCCTGCCCTGCCAGAAGAAGGTGTAGTCTTGCTCTGCTAGAGATCCACTCGCGGGGAGGCGTTTCTCCTGAAGTGCTGCAATGTCAACATTGAGTCTGCTGAGCTCGTTGTTAATGATGGCGGTCTTCCGAGAATCGTTGATTTGTGTAAGGTCTTCCGACAGGCCAGGACACATAGTTCTGACGTTCCAGCTTGCAAAGCGAAGGGCTGGTACCTTCTTTCCTTTTTTCGTGTTGTTTGGTGCGGTGTATCAGTCCACCTTTCGGGCAATGACCCTGAGCTCCAAGCACCCATTGAAGCAGGTAGACTGTGGCGGGACAGAACCTTATTGACCGGGGGCTGCCCGGTTTGAGGCGGGCGGTAGCTGTCCAGTGAGGTGCAATGACCTCTCCCACTGACAAAGGCAACCCGTGGCGCCCAGTTTCTACGCCAATTTATCTGGACTTATAACCCGTAACTGCTGCCTTCCGTGTTGTGTCAGTCGCTGTGAGGCAACTATGGAGTGACCTCTCCATGGCGCATGCCTGGGCAAGTTTATGGAGGTTGAGAGTTTCCCAGTCGTCAAAAACCCCCTCTCGGCCTTTCTGGTGGGGTCCAAAGGAGTGCAGAGCACGACGTTTGGCACCGGTATGGCTGCAGGAACTGCCGGAAACATGCCAAAGGTGACACATGACCGCCTACGGGGTTCCGCTCCGGATTATCTGTTAGGGTTTACTCCCTTAGCCTTGGTCTCTCCCGAGACGCCCACAAGGCAGTGGGGTTGTTAGGGCCCCTACACAGGTGTAGGATGGTGCCTGTGGGAGGAGGGGATGCGAGGGGGAGGGGTGGAGGGAGGGGGGGGTGCGAGGGAGAGCTGGGAAGGGGGCTGTAAGGGGGTGGGGGGTGCAGGGGAAGAGGGTGTGGGGGGAAGATGGTGCGGGGGGGTGCGGGCTGGGACGGGGTTGTTGGGGGGTGAGCTGAGAGGGTGGAGCAGGGAAGGGGAAGGGGGGAAAAGTGGGGGGGGGGGGGGGAAAGCGGGTGCAGGTAATAAGGTCCCTAGTGCCCACCATCGACGTCCGGAAAGCTCATCCACGTCTTTCAGGAGGTGAAGCATCTTTTGGCAGACTTACAGAGGTGATTACATTCACTAACGGTTTTTTTTCCAGTGGTTTAAATGAAGGCATGCAGCATTGCCGACAGTGCGCTGCAGATGCTCTCCGAGCCATCTCCCGCGGGCGCTTTGAAGTTGCGGCCGGGGGGCCGTTCATGGATTTTTTGGGTGATCGGGGCACCTTTTCTCAAGACTTCTCTAGGGTCCCGCTGCTCCTTCTTCACCTCAATGGACTTACTGCACGCCGTGGCCGCAGACACTCTGGGCGGTGAAGACAGCAGGATCAGAGATTAAAGTATTGACAGCTGTGCTCGTCAGTTTCATCCGGATCAATTTCATTGACAAAACAAAGAGCAGGTGTGGCTGGGGGAGGGCAGTGGGCCCAGGTTTCTGATTCCATCATTGATGTAAATTAGAAACAGTAGAGGCTTTAGCACCAACCCCTAATACATTTCCTATCCATTTCTAGACTTTACCTTCCATTCTGACTGATCTTATGTGTGAAACTTTGTCAAGGTTTTTCTGAGAGTCAATGTATATTGTGTTTTAAAGACTTAGATAGTCTTTTGCGGAAGAACCATCCTGAAAAAAGTGATATAGATTGGTTTGGCAAGTTCATCCCTTCTCAAACTGTTTTGGCTGATAGATGTTAGATTATTGACATACAGTATTAGCTATGGTTTAGTGGGTAGCACTATTGGGAAGGTTGTGAGTTCAAGTCCCACTGTCGAAGCCAGAGTATAAAACCTAGGCTGATTCCAGTAAAGTACTGAGGGGTGTTGTTTTTTATACAAAACTAAATATCAGCCTGCCCTCTCAGAGTGAATGTAAAATATCCAATGGCATTATTCAAAGAAGAGCAGGGGAGTTCTGCTGTCCCCAACCAGCATCACTAAAATGGATTATCTGATCATTTTCACACTCCTGTTTGTGGGATTTTGCTGTGTGCCAATTGGCTGCTGTGTTCCTAAATTTTCAAAAATGTATACCCACAAAGTCAAGGCATTAACAGTTGGGATCAGTGCAAGCTGTATTAGTGATGGAGCAGCCACTCTTTATTAGACTCTCCTGTTACTCACCCTGGATAAATTGGTGACTAATCTGTGTGAAGCGCTGGTTGTACAGCTGTGCAGACCGGAGGAACATCACTTCCACAGTGGAACCTTTTAGCAATGCAATTTGGTCTTCGTGATCCAATGACTGGAATCCTTAAACAACATGCACACTACTGAATTTCTAGAGTGTAACATTCAACCTCTTATTTGCCCCATTCAGAATACATAAAAAAAACAAATAATCAACAACAATGTCACAAAAACTGTCTTGAAAATAATTTATATTATCAAATGTTTGATTTTATTCAAACACTATTTCTTCCTCAGTCAGAGTCATTTCTATATTTAAAATTAAATAATACATTTTCTTTTCTCCACATGCATTTGCTCACCAAGGTAAAGAATACAAGGAAATAGAAGGAATATTGGGGCAGATTCTCATCTTGCGCAGCTGAGGAACATTCAGTTCTCATGGGGAAAAGAGAGGAGAAAAAGGAGAACTGTGACACAGAAGTCCCCAACCCTTTACATTGCCAAGGAATTTTCTGGGGAGCGCCCAGTAGGTGCAAACACAAAGCAAAGATATAAATGAAGCAGGAGATCTCAGTGGAGCTTTCTACCTAACTTTTCTCTACTTTCACCAGGGAGGTGACAAAATGTAGGGGCACCTGGAAGAAGTAGGTGATGACCTGGCCCTTCTCAGTTCAGAGGAACTAAGAACTACAAATAGCAAAACCAGGAGGCTCTAGAAAGATATGACATCTTTTTTACAGGTCTTCAGTGGTTTCCACTGAGGAAAATAAATACACTTCTGATATACAATGATTCTTTTAAAATCTTGTAATTATCTATCTGTCTTTCTCTTTTTCCATTTCTGTCTCCCCATTAAGTTCTCTCTGAAGTAAAAAATAAACACATAATAACTTAAATTTTATTTTTTACCACCAGAATAAAACTATTTTTTAATCATTTTCAAAAATAAAATAAATAAGTAATTTTTTTGTGGCAGAAGAATGCACACCTTGGCAGTAGCAGTGAAAGATGTATAATAGACAGGACGTGTGATAAGAAAGGTAGGTACATATTAGCTTGTCTCAGATGGTTGTACTCTACCTCTTAGAGATTTGTAAGTTGCTAAAAATAGATATTAAAGAGATTTGCTGTTGTCTCTAATCATATTATTGCAACAAAAATGAAGCATTTCGAGATTTAGTCCTGTTGCTTGGTGGACTGTCTGCAGGTCCAGTTCCCATAGAATAATCAGTGTAACACAAAAAAGTTGAACCCTTCTCACCTGGCAACCTTTTAGTAAACTCCACTAATACTTCAACGTGCAGGGTGGCATTTTCTGCGAGCCGGAGAAAATCCTCCACAGGATTTGCAAGTTCCAGCAGCTGAATCATAAATATATAGTGATATCAGAAACTGCACACAACGGTTTCTTTAAAAATAAAATTAATTAATCATCATAATTCCATAAGAAAACATAATGTGTGTTGAATATTTTTTTCCCACAAGTGTTACAATAACCAGTGAGAATTATCTTAAATCCAGTTCGCCCTGTACTACAGAGGAAATATGAACTGTACTGAATTCCATGCTATTACAGTGATAACAACACTTTTTATTCAGCAATCTTTCACCCCCAGCATTAGACATCTTTCAAGGTATATGCCACTACATAAATCATGCAGAAGCACTCTATTTGATATTATCACAGTGAAAATTATCCTGTTGGGCACAGAACAAAGAGTAAAAGCTCAAACATCAATTCTTAGAATGATGGGATGAAAAGTCTTGTTATGGACCGTTGTCCTGGGGATAGGTGTCTAATCTTATTTAATTTGTTTTGAGATGAAACTCGATGGACAGCATCTTCTCTCATTTCGCTTTATTATCTTGTGCCTTTTCATTGCAGTCTTCCTGTGGAACCAAATCATCAACTGCTACAGGTCAATAGCTACAAAGTCAGAAGAATCTGAAAGTCATACTCTGGTCTTCCTGCTCCAACTGTTTATTTGAGGGCTTTATCAACTAATAAGTGGACTTATTTGTATTACATCAACTTAGGTAACACCATCAGGATAGAGGGTGAGTCTGAATTGACAGTTAAAATTATTTTTTTTTTTCCTAACTTTTCACATTCTTTGTCCTTTTGCTTTAAATAAAAACAGGGAGCCCAGTAAAAAGAATATCAGCACGAATGTTGGATCTTTAGTGCCTGGTTTGCCAGTGTTAAAGCAATATTTTGCCTCCAAAATGGCGTTCACAACACAAATGCACACTTCTGGTGTGAGCCAGGCTGGACAGCATTTTGGTGAGGGCATTGGCCCGTGTGCAGGGAGCATCTGCCAGAAGTATGCAGAGCAGGCAGATTGTGATGTCAATGAGTGTATAACGCTGATTTGACACTGGTGCTGCCATTTTCAACCTCGACATTGCAGCTAACACCCTCTCTTAATCTCGCACAGCTGAACACGCATTTAGCAGCAGGAAGGATCCCCCCACCAGTGCTATTCAAAGGGATAATGGACTACTTTCCAGTTAGTTGCTGATTGATCTTGCTGCAATTGTAGAAGTGTTTGGTGGTTTCTAGAGTTCTTAAAAGTTGCTAAGGTCTACAGGGAGTGATATGGGATATGCTGAAGGACTTTGTCCTGACTTCAAGAGTTCTGTACAAATCATTTGCTCCCAGACATTGTTGCAGTAGTATGCATTCCCCTTGCACTACAATGTGACAGGGAGAATGACCAAAGGTGACATAGAGCAGGACAAGCTGCTGGAAGAGGGAGGAGGAGATGTGGGAGAAGGGCTCTCAGAAGGAGGTTATATCCACCCAGAGTGTTCAGGGAGCAATTGTCCTACTTGACCCCCAGTGAAGAACTGATGGGTGGTAATTGGCTAGATCAGATTTGTTCTGCTCTTTTGTGTGGATGGGACATACTTGAGCAATTTTCCACATTATTGGGTAGATGCCAGTGTTGTAGCTGTACTGGAACAGCTTGGCTAGAGGTATGGCTAGTTCTGGAGGACAAGTCTTCAGCACTAAAACTGGAATTTTGTCAGGGCTCATAGCTTGTTCTGTATCCAGTGCACTCAGCCATTTCTTGATTGATAAAGACTGATAACTTTGATGATGGGTACTTTCAAGGTCAATAAAAGCAAAATACTGCGGATGCTGGAAATCTGAAATAAAAACAAGAAATGCTGGAAATACTCAGCAGGTCTGGCAGCATCTGTGGAAAGAGATGCAGAGTTAACGTTTCAGGTCAGTAACCCTTCTTCGGAACTGGCAAATATTAGAAATGTCAAAGGTTATAAGCAAGTGAGGCGGGGGGGGGGGGGGGGGGGGGGGCAAGAGATAACAAAGGAGAAGGTGTAGATTGGACAAGGCCACAGAATAGCTGACCAAAAGGTCATGGAGCAAAGGCAAACAATATGTTAATGGTGTGTTGAAAGACAGAGCATTAGTCCAGATAGGGTGTTAACGGACTGAAGATTGAACAGCAGCAAGTACAAACATGAAAAAAAACAGTGGGTAAGCAAACGGAACAAACTAAGATGAAATGAAATAAACGTACAAAAAAATTGTAAAAAATGTAAAAAGGAAAAAATAACTAAAATAAAAGTAAAATGGGGGGCCCGTCATGCTCTGAAATTATTGAACCCAATGTTCAGTCCGGCAGGCTGTAGTGTGCCTAATCGGTAAATGAGATGCTGTTCCTCGAGCTTGCGTTGATGTTCACTGGAACACTGCAGCAAGCCCAGGATAGAGATGTGAACATGAGAGCAGGGGGGAGTGTTGAAATGGCAAGCAACCGGAAGCTCAGGGTCCTGCTTGCGCACTGAGTGGAGGTGTTCTGCAAAGCGGTCACCCAGTCTGCGTTTGATCTTCCCAGTGTAGAGGAGACCACATTGTGAGCAGCAAATACAGTATACTACATTGAAAGAAGTAAAAGTAAATAACTGCTTCACCTGAAAGGAGTGTTTGGGGCCTGGGATAGTGAGGAGAGAGGAGGTAAATGGGCAGGTATTACACCTCCTGCGATTGTAGGGGAAGGTGCCATGGGAAGGGGACGAGGTGGTGGGGGTAATGGAGGAGTGGACCAGGGTGTCGCGGAGGGAACGATCCCTTCAGAATGCTGATAGGGGAAGGGAGGGGAAGATGCATTTGGTAGTGGCATCATGCTGGAGGTGGCGGAAATGGCAGAGGATGATCCTTTGGATATGGAGGCTGATGGGGTGAAAAGTGAGGAAAAGGGGAACCCTGTCACGGTTCTGGGAGGGAAGGGAAGGGGTGAGGGTAAAGGTGCGGGAAATGGGCCAGACACGGTTGAGGGCCCTCTCAACAACAGTGCGGGGGAATCCTCGGTTGAGGAAAAAGGAGGTCATATCAGAAGCACCGTCATGGAAGGATCCAAGGTCAAAATGGATTTATCAATCAGCACTTCTGGCGAAGATGCTTGCAAACACTTCAACTTTGTCTTTTTCACTGACATGCCAGGCTGTGCCATCATTGAGGATGGAGCTATTCATAGAGCCTTCTCCTCCCATTAATTGTTTAATTGTCTGGCACAATTCACAACTGGATGTGACAGGACTGCAGAGCTTTGATTTGATCCATTGGTTGTGGGATCACTTAGCTCTGTATATATCATGCTGCTCCCACTGTTTGACTTTGCAAAGTTTGTCCAGAGGGCCTCCTAGCCCTCTGTGGATAACTGACATCTCACCTCCTCTCCACCTCACGTACCAAAACCTCCAGTACAACATCACAAATTCTTGGTGCAAACTCACTTCCATGCTGTGCAATTATTAAGAGTTCCCCAGGTCAAAATCGCTTTTAGAATGACTTTCAGCACCTGAGTGCAGACTGGCTTTAACTCATACTAGCCTCACAATTTTGCATCCCCTGCTCAGGTGTGCAGCCACTCAACAACGCACTTACACTGGCTGCACAGTACAATCATTTAAATTAGCAGGCAACACAAAGTTTGTGTGCTACCTGCACCAGAAGCAAAAGGCATGGCATAACCCTTCATCATGATCCTCGTGCCTATTTTTAAGCCCTGTCCAACTTTGCAATAAATACCTCAGACCAAAAAATGACAAAATAAACTCCATTATAAAACTGTAATATATATATATATATATATATATATCAGCATGAATGTAAAGATGATCCAACTGTAAAAATTTAATTGCACATTTATATGGACTTTACACAGCCAAAAGCATGGAATACAGTACTGCTGCTGGACTGAGTGTAGAATCACAAATAAATCTAAACCAAATTACCTTTGATTCTTTTGAGATAAAGGTATCATGTCGCTATAGTATTTAAAGAGCAAAAATATTTGTTTTTAATGCATTTTCAATACATACAAATTTTCTTGCTGCTTCTTGGGGTATTCGGTACTTGCGATGAGCTTCCACAATGTAATCAAGGAGCTGTTGTTGCTCAGGCGTAAACTCTACTCTCTCCTGGATCTGAAAATAAAATAGAAAATTATTTAGATTGCCCCAGTTGATCCCGTTTTACCAGTCCTTATCTAAACTAGAAACATTGTGGAGAGGCATGGAGTTAGCTTTGCTGTGCACGTTGATGTGGTTTGCCGTGATGCCTTGAAGCATTAATTTACTTATTCTGTGTGTTAGAATTCTGTGTAGCTGGCAGGAAATAAACAGAAATCACAGTGATGCACAGATATCACAAGAAGTGAGATTCTCCATTCATCTGCCTTTCTGGTATCCTCATTATTTATAAGTATCATGAGCACACCAATGCATTTTTTAAAAAGATCTGCCTTTTTAACATATACCAACAGATTTTTCCCATAGTGTCACTTATAATGAGACAATAGTTACCTAGAAATGATTTTAAACTGCCTGTTTCTTGTGTGATTGATGCAAACCACATGGACCTGTGGGCTTCCATGCAGGGAAATTCTCCTTTTACACGAATAAAAGTGGATACTACTACATTAATGTCCCAGCTAATTTAAATATTTAAATATATTTACATTCCTGACTTAATTGCAAGCTCCCTGTCGCCTCTGGTCCCGTTGCAAACCTCATGCCACTGGCTGGCACTCCCCCACCTTTCAATCCCCGTTTGGGTAATCTGGTTGGGACAGGGCAGCAGGTAAATTTTTCTGTTCGGGGATGTTGTGGGGGTGGGGGAGCAGCGATAAAGGTCTCTCATTGGTGGAGGGGATGGTGGGAAGCAGTAAAGTTTCTCCTTTATGCACTTTGTTGGCCGGGGGGGGGGGGGGGGGGCGGGGTAGGTCAGTTGTAAAAGGTAAGTGTTTTGAGGCGGAGAATGCAAGTATTTAATATTGTGGTTATTGGGGAGGGGTGGTCGGTGAGGTCCAAAAATACAGTTTTGAATTGTTTTCAAAAGTGTTTCCTAAAATCTGTAAAAAATACCGGAAGGGCTCCAAGTCCTTTAAAAATGGCGTCAGCCAAATGACCCACCACATGGAAGATTACAGCGGCCCATCGATATGCAGCCTGTGAGGGTCAGGAGCCACTTCCTTTGCCCGCTGCCGCAGAAGAAGATTCTGGCCAGAGAGTCTGAGAGTGGATTGCAGCGCCAGACTATGCAAGGTTAAAAAGACAAGGAAGCTCAAGACCATGAAAGGATGTAAACACATGGATGAGAATTTAAACTGGAGGTGGAGGCCTGATAGTAGGTCAACAAGGATAGATAATGGGTGACTGGAATTGGGTGCAGAATGCGATATGGACAGCAAAGTAATGGATGGGTTGCCCATTACAGATGGTGCAAGAAGGGAAGCCGACCAGGAGAGCATTGGAATAGTGAAGTCTGAAGGTACCAAAGGCATAGATGAGGGTTTCAGCAGTTGAAGTAGGGTTGGAGGTAATTGATGTTATAGAGATGGAAGAAGATGGTCCTCATGATGAAGAAGTTGTGGGGTTGGAAACTCGGTTCAGGGTGGAATAGGGCACCAAGGATGAGAACAGAAATAAAAATAGTAAAATGCTGGAAATGCTGAACAAGTCTGGTAGCATCTGAGGAGAGAGGCTGGCTTTTACCAGGCCTAAAGAGACAGGTTGGAGGGTAGGAGGGCTGGTAAAATGGTGGCAGAAGGCTGAGAGAGAGAAGCCCGACATCTTCCAATTGCCACAGCATATTACCAGCTATGGGAACCTCAGCACTGGCCAGCCAATTGTAGAAATTATGTGCCCAATTAAGCGGCACCTCCCACACCCGCCAGCATTTTACTGGCGTTGAGAGGGGCTGCTGCTGAGTGGAGAGACTGCTGGCAGCCTCCTAATGTGTTCCCGGGGTAGGGGGGCCCTCCTTTATGGCCGCTCCCATGACAATGGCTGCCCCTGCAGCTAAGGCGCTGCCGCCTGAAAGATCCCCCCACCCCCAATCGCCATCGAGGGGCCTGGTCCTTCATCTTGCAGCCTCAGAAGTGGCCATGGCTAATGGTGGTGCTGCCAAGCTGCCAGCCCTCTGATTGGACCAGCAATCCTGGGTGGTAGACCGCCATGCTCAATTGGATGGCAGTCCCGGCGGAGGCCTCTTAATTGGCCACCACCGATAAAATGTCAGCTCCCGCTTTCAGTCCCAGCAGCGGGACTTCTTTCCTGGTGACAAGATTCTGCCCAACATTTCAGACCTTTGACCTTTTGTCAGAATTGGTAAAAGTTAGAGATGTAACAGGTTTTAAGCAAGTTAAGAGGAAAGGAAGGGCGGGAGAGGAAAAAGCAAAAGGGAAGATCTGTGATAGAGTGAAAGGCAGGAGTAATTAAATAACAAAAGGGATGAAGGGTAAAGACAAAAATGTGTGGTAATGGGACAAGTAAAGAAACAAAAGTTGCATCTAGAGGAGGTGTAAATGGCAACAGCAGAATCATTACCAGTACCTGCTGTCCGAAAAAATGGGAGCAACCGTTACGAAATTGTTGACCTCAGACTGCAACAGTCTGATTCTCATGATCATGTTATCTAGTCCAATCCCTACATCCTATTCCTCCCTCTGGACCTTCCTCTGGAATAAAAACATCTGGAAAACATATTCTGAATCTATCCAGAGGCTCTCTTGCTATTATCCATACTATAACAAAAAACCCAACTTACAGTAACATCAAAAAGGCTTTGTAGAAAGCATAATCTGCAACCAATGTACTTATTGCACATACATGCAGTTCTGACTGTCAATCTCATTCTTTCCACCACAGTGCTTCCCCTTTCTAACAGTGACTGGCATTTGTAAATAGTTACCTTGTCTGGTGCTTCACTAAGAGATTCCCAAAGGCAGCAGGTGACAATTGTATTTCGCAGTCAAGCAGATGGATCTTAGGAGACCAGGGCTAACCTTTGTATTCATGGCTGTTTGCCACATTTATTTACCTCCTCAGAGTAAAGGAGCTACTTGGGTATGAAGCTCTCAGCATCTGTTAACTGTTTTTGATCACCACTTCAAGCTTTTGGCAAAGTGTGCCAAACAACTATGGCATAATAAAGGAATATGTGCAAGAGGGTAATGACTGTGCACAATGCTTGAACAATCTCTTTCAGAGATCTTAGTTTTTTCGTTTTGTGCAATAGCTGTTGGGCCCCAGGAGCAATGTGAGGAGTGTGCCCATGGATGAGAAAAATGATGCACAACACTTCTGGCTCCCCTCCCGCCACAAGAAAAAATATATTACCATGACGTCTTTTAAAATAAGGAATGTCATTAAAAACATGTACACAGCGAGATTGTACTCATACTAAACCCACATTGTTTTACCTTCCCAGCCTTGGTTGTAGATGAAACCTGTTTGCTGTCAACTCCATCTTCTTCCATCTTTATGCTGCAGAAAAGGTCCATGACTTGTTTGGTGTTTTTCCGCAGACGTTTAGATTTACACTGGATTTCTGTCAGCAAACCTGAAAGAATTTAATTGATACTATTTAATGCCCTACAATGTTGCTCCTGGATAAAAGGAAAAGGGTTAGTCATCAAGACTAAAGCACTTTCAGTCTGCATTCTCTTCTGAACAGCCAGCCTGCATCTGTCCAAGTTACCATGATGCCTGTGCCACATTGGTGAGCTCTTAGTATATCTTTCACCTGTTTGCTACTGGTAGGAGCAAGGTAGTTCTGACCCTTCTGTTTCTTTAGGACTCCAATATGCGCTAATAAGAAGCAGCAGGCCCCATCTTTCAGCCCTGGCAGTGAATAAATGCTAGGCACTCCGAAGCCTGGCTTCTTCTCTTCCTTACACACCAGCACTTCTCTAGTTTACTGAAGGGATGAAAACACCATGGTCGCCCTGCCGGCTATTGGATAGAGGGTAACACAGAATATCTCACGTGGAAATTTTGTTTGCATTTCCACTTGCTGGCATTCACTCATATCCTATCCAACAAGCATCGCAGAACCCTCCCCAGTTCTTTTAAAAACACATTGCCTTTGTTTCCTCCCAGATAATTCTTTCTCCTTTTTTTAGGTCTTCTTTTTCACCCAATTCCTTCTTTCTTCCTTACATTTTCCTCTTTCCTCATATTTTCCTTCCTTCTCTTCAACTGCTCTTCTTTTGTGTTGTATCTTTACCTTCTCTCCTGGTTCACTATCTTTTTGCTTCCTGAATCCCTTCTGCATTTTTCTTTCTCTCTTTTCCCCCCATCCCAACAATCCTATTTCCTCTTTCCCTCCCCAGCCTTGGATCATCTATCTTATTTTTCTTGGCATCTTTCTACTTCTCCCATTCCCTAGTTTGAGGCTTGCTGGCTTCTTTAAGCCCCCTTCTAACTCGTCTTTCAACTCCTGAAGATGAAAGTCTTTATCTTAAATGTTAAGGTTAAAATCAGTACAGAGGTGGAAATAAGCATTCTTTCTGATGGAGAGAATATGGAGTTGGAAGCTCAGCATGGAGTCGAATAGGATGCTAAAGTTGGGAATAGTCTGCGTCAGTCTGAGACATTGGACATGGTGTAGGATGGAGTCAGTGGCAAGGGTATGGAATTTGTAGTGCAGCCAAAGACTAAGGCTTAAACCTTGCCATTGTTTAGCTAGAGTAAATTGTGCCTCATCCAAGACAAACAGTTTGACAAACATAGCCAGTAAAGTGGTCAACAGGGAGGTGGTGAAAAGATAGTTCTGGTGCTATCTGGATGATGTAGCCAAGGGAGAGCATTTATGAGGAACAGGAAAGGGCCAAGGATAGATCTTTGGGGTAAAAACAGAAAGTACTGGAAATACTCAGCAGTTCAGGCAGCATCTGTGTGACCTTTCATCAGACCTGAAATGTTAACTCTGCTTCTCTCTCAACAGATGCCGCCTGACCTGCTGAGTATTTCCAAGACTTTCTGTTTTTATTTCAGATTTCTGCAGGATTTTTCTTTTATTTTAGATCTTTGGGAGTCTTCCAAAGTGATGGTGCAGAGGATGTGGACAGAAGCCATTTGTAGAGATGTTCAGAAAGGTAAGAATAGAATCAAGCAAAAGTTGTCCACCAAGCTGGAGAACAGAGGAGATGTGTTGAAAGAGGATCGTGTGGACAATCATATCAATGCAGGAGGGAAATCGTCTACTAGGAGGAATAATGGCACCACAATCAAAGCCATAGGGAATGTTGTTTGTGACTTTAGTTTTCACCAGTAGGTGCTGAGGAAAGGGGCAGTAGTTTAAAAGGACAGAGGGATTAAGGGTGAATTTTATAAGGAGGGGTGGACTGAAAGGACGGGGACAGTGCCTAAGGAGAAGAATCATATGCAGAATCAGCTAACATGTAGGTCCAAAGGGAAGCTGAGTGGATAGTGGTTGACTGAGAATGGAATCAAAGGAGTCAGAGAGAAGCCTGACCAACTGAGAGCACGGGAGAGATGAAAGAGAAATAAGAGAGATGGGAGTACAGGACTAGGGTATGGGGAGCCCTGCAGAGAAATTTGGTTTAGTGGGCACAAAAGGAAGCAGAAGAGGCAGCTAAACATATATGGAGTGAGATTTAAACTTACCCATTCACTTGCACAGAGTTAAAATTGGGTGCATTGTCTTTATCTTGTGCTGATTGTTAGAAATCAGGCTGGAGGTAGCAGTAGAGAAGGGTTTTAGGAAATCAGTGGTAGTAGCGAAAAGAAGTCACAGGTTATCTTTGTTCTCCAGGATGATTTTAGGCTAGTAGATGGTTTTGGTATAGGACAATGAGGCCCAGTAGAGTTAATATAGTCTAATCGGGTCTTGTGATGGATGGCTCGGCCAGTTGTTCACCATATACACTCAGTTTAAACCCTTTTGAACTTGATGGAGAATAGATGGGGCTGTACCAAGAGGAATAACTGTAATAGGAGGCAGTGGCAGTTTTGTTGAAGACAAGGGCATCAACAGTGGTGGTGAGGAGGCAGTTGAGCAAATTAATGACTGCAGAGAATAGAGGGCCAAAGGCTAGGCAGTTGGAAATCCTATTTGCCAAAGCTGGACATGCTACACCTTTAGGTATCTCATTTTTCTGCCTCTTCCACCTCTTCTAAGACTTGCCAGGGGGAGAGGCTATGCTGGAGATGTCCACTTGCCAGTTAAATGGTCCATAACAGGAAAACCTGGTGATCATATATCTATAAGTGCAATGCACTTTGGCTGGTGCTGCTCATGTCTTCTAGAAACATAGGAACTGGATAGGCCATTAGGCTGATCTGTAACCTAACTCCACATACCCATCTTTGCCCCATATCCTTTAATACCTTCAGATAACAAAAATCTTCAATCTCAAATTTAAAATTAACAATTAACTGAGCATCAACTGCCATTTTCAGAAGAGAGTTTCAAACTCCTATCATCCTTTGCTTTAAAAGTGTTTCCGAGCTTCGCTTTTGAAAGACCAGGCTCTAATGTTTAGGATATAACCCTAGTCTTAGACTCCCTAACCAGCGGAAATAGTTTCTCTCTATCTGTCCTATCAGTTCCCCCTAATATCTTGAAAACTTTGATCAAATAAACCCTTAATCTTTTAAATTCCAATGGCTGCTGGTGAAGTGTCAGGAAAATCAGCTATAATAATTTTGTGAAGATTATCGACCTTTTTTGGTGAATATTAATTACTTACATTCTGCCAGCATTCCCACTGCCTTGCATTTCTTCAGTCGACATTCCTGACATTTCCTCCGCATGTACATATCCATTTCACAATTCCCACCAGTCTTACATTTATACACAGCATTCTTGGTGATACTCCGGCGGAAGAATCCTGGTTGGAAAATAGGAAAGTCTCAAATAAAGGGTTAAATAGGCATTTAAATATGCAAAATGTCCTTTTAAAAACTGATTCGTGGAATTAATTGTTCATTCTGTTTCTGCATCCCCCATATCTTAAGGAAAATCAGAGAACATAGTTGAAAGTTTCTGTAAGGTCATCCTTAATGACAAGGGAGGTGAATTTCATCTGTAAACAGCAGAGTGAAAACTTAGCCACTATCTGTAAATGCCAGACAAAAAATGGGAGCAGGAAGCATCATTGTAATATTAAAAATAGGTGGGTGGTATAATTTTATTTTGTTGGCTGCTTTCCAATGTGCATGCATGAAAGATCCTGGATATAATGGTCACCCATGTTTGTTAGGAGATCAACATTATCCAAATATTTGTTTAATGAACTTAGGAAGAAGATTCAGTAAGACCATTTCTGTACCATTTTTCTTTTATTCTCTGTTATTTCTTCGGCTGCTACATAGGTTCACATTAGCCTTTGTGAGAATTATTCTGTTTATTTTTTATCTTATAGCCACCATTTACTGTCAGCAATGGTTTCCCAATGTGAATGTGTCCTATCTGTATGTTGCTGTGGCTCAGTTGGTAGCATTCTTACCTCTACATCAGAAGGTTGTGGGTTCAAGTTGTGCTTTAGAACTTGAGCATGAAAATCAATGCTAACACTCCTGTACTGCATTGTCAGTAGGTGCTATCTTTCAGATAAAATGTTAAATTGAGGCCCCATCTGCCCTCTTAGGCAGACATAAAAGATCCCATAACACTGTCTTGAAGAAGAGCAGCTGATTTATCCCCAGTGTCCTGGCTAATATTCATCCCTTAACCAACATCACAAATTAGATTGCTGTTTGTGGGAGCTTGATGTGCACAAATTGGCTGCTGGGTTTCCTACATTACAACAGTGACTACACTTTAAATTTACTTTGTTGGCTGTAAAGTGCTTTTGGACATCTTTAGGTTTTGAAAGGAGCGATATAAATGCAAGTATTTCTGCTTTTTAATGAAGAAAGAACAGGAAGACAATAGAAGGCTGCCAGATGGGTCAGGCTACAACATCAATATCCTGTGTCCACCTATGGTAATCTCACCCATGTCCAGAACAGAGGTACACATCCTCGCTGTATCAGCCGGTTGGCACTTGTGGAGACTCCAATTCCCAAGGGAGCTGTGATGCATGTAGCCAATGAACAAAACAGGTAGCACTGACTGCACACAGCAATCATATAAAACATCAAGCAGCACAAATATAACATGCTGCCTACAAAGCAATGGCCAGGCAAACCATGATCTCTCCGCCCATTTTAGGGGTTATCCAATTTAACCCCCTAGATATTCCAGTTTCCTCAGTAACATCAGTAGTAAAGATTCAGCACGAAATTTGTGCAAAATCAGCGTATAAAATTGCGATGGAGGGTGGGGGGTAGAGTGCCCGTCACCTTCCCGACAGTTTCCAATTTAGCCTGGGGTGAGGAAGGCTGAGGATGGTCTTCTCGCTACAGGCCAATTGAGGCCCTTAAGTGGCCAGTTAGTAGACACTTAAGGGCCTCTTCCCACCTTCGCCTCAATTTAATAGAAGGGGCCTGTCACCACGGGGCAATGCTGCCAGCCTCCTAGCAGGGTCAAGGAGGGATCCCTCCTTTGGGGGCAATCCAGGCACCCCCCCCGGAGTGACTGCCACCTCCCCCCACCCTCACTAACCCCACCCCACACCTCATCACCAGGGCCTGGCTGAATGGCCCCACTCATATCTCCAGGGGTCTCTGGACTCTTTTATACTGCTGTACAGGCAGCCGCCACTGCTTCCAGTGGCATTGCTGATACTGCAGAGCTGGCAGCCTTCC
This sequence comes from Heterodontus francisci, assembly GCF_036365525.1. NCBI lineage: Eukaryota > Metazoa > Chordata > Chondrichthyes > Heterodontiformes > Heterodontidae > Heterodontus > Heterodontus francisci. The sequence goes on from NC_090395.1 coordinate 25,216,685, forward strand.
AATTGGCCGGCAGCTTTTGGAGGTGGGAGCTCATCTCTTAAAGGGACTGAGTTCCAGATGGCGGGCAGTTAATTGTCTACCCACCATGAAATCACACCAGGAGTCCAACAGAGGGTACGAGGTGGTGTCTCCCCCCCACATTTCAGCCCGCTGCCAGGACTCCCATCTTCAACACAAAATTTAGTCCAATAATGTCAGGATCTGTAGCCTCTTCAAACCAATAGTTACAGTGATGTTATCAGTACACACTGTTTAAACAAACATATTTTAAAAGCTGACCAAATAAATGGATGAAGAATCATAAGTATTAAACATAATTTTCTGTGTGTATTTAATTTTTAAAATGAGTCTTGGTGATGAGACTCCCTCTTTAAAGTTAGGTAAGCTGAAACCATCTGCAGCAATAACTTACCTTTGTTGGTCTGTAGGACTTTTTTATTTTATTTATTCATTTTATAAATTATATTTATTGGATGCATTGTTTGTTAATTCAATTATCTTGTGTCATATGTACACAAATACATGAACTGAACCTCAAGTACACAAGTTTAGGTATACACACATCAACAGGAATTTATACAAATACCCACAGATAAAAGAACATGTATGCATCTATCTAGATATACTGTTTGCACACATCTACAGAAACAGTTGTCCACAAAAACACATGCATGACATACTCCAGGGGCATACAAACACTCATGTACATGTACATAGGTGTGCACACATACTTTACAGTGATAATTTTTTGCCTCTGATTAAATTACAAAATTATTGTCCAAAAACGTCAAGTACTTATTGTGTTTGGTAATTCACAACTGGTGAGAATCAAGAGGAAAAGTGGAAAAGTAGTTATATAATGTTCAGTTCCAGCATGAAGAAATGGATTGGTAACAGAGTGAAAAAATATTGTTTTCCTGTTGTAAAATAGAACCATAGAGAAATTACAGCACAGAAGGAGGCCATTCAGCCTGTCGTGTCTGTGCCGGCCAAAAAAACTAGCCACCCAATCTAATCCCACCTTCCAGCACCTGGTCCTTGCCGGTTACAGCACTTCAAGTGCATGTCCAGGTATCTTTTAAATGAACTGAGGGTTTCTGCCTCCACCACCATTCCAGGCAGTGAATTCCAGACACCCACCACCCTCTGGGTGAAAAAATGTTTGCTCATGTCCCCTCTAATCCTTCTACCAATCACCTTAAATCTGTGTGCCCTGGTAATTGACCTCTCTGATAGGGGAAACAGGTCCTTCCTGTCTACTCTATCTAGGCCCTCATATTGTTGACTTTTAAATTACACTCCAGATACGAAAGGACTGTGTTTCTGGGCTGTTCCTTTAATAGCTGTTACAGTTATAAAGTATTATTAAGTATTTGAAACAGTGTAATTAAATTGTAAAACATTTTTATTATGTATGGCTTAATATATCGTTATAGCTGAAATTCTTCAAATTTTATCGCTTTCAGTGAGATAACAGAAGTCTTCGTCTCATTTCTACATGCAGTTGGACACACTTACACAGGTGAAAGATTCATTGCAGCGGTGAATACAAACTTTATACCTCATTAATGATGAGTGAAGAACGATGAAGATAAAGCATTGCGCTATAAAAAAGGCATTCTTACCTTTGCATCCTTCACAGGTTAGTGCATTATAGTGATACCCTGAAGCTTTGTCTCCACACACCACACAAAGCTCTTCCTCACCCTTTATTCGCAAAGATGAATGGTTGAGTCTAGGTCTTTTTATCACAGGTATTCCTCCATCAGCATCACTGGGGCCCAGGTACTGTGGTTTGCTTATCTCATATGAGCTAGATGAATAATGTCCTTCTGGTGAATACTGTGGGTAGTAATTGTGGGCAGAATAGTGTGTTTGTGACTGTGGTGTCGCCATTGGAGAGAATTGCATGCTGGGATACTGGCTGTATGGAGTCATCTGAAGATCTGGGTCTTGAAGTGGATAGCTGATCTGATCTGTCAGAACCTCTGGATTTAAAACAAACAAGAAATTACTGTTTAGCAATAAACCATAACATAAACCTACTAATATTTCCAACGAATTTATTCAACTATCCTTAACTTGAAGGAATTCATCTTTAACTCAGTTGAAACGTTGCAGTAATGTAAAGTTTTTCGATTGTTTACTTTTTGGTGTACTCCTGAATATTAAAACAGCAGGCTGCTGTTATAATAGACCATGTCTAGTGTTAATTCTGTATTATATTGTGCTGGTGCAGAAAGAGCATCCCCTCATTTCCATTCCCTCATTTCCATTTCCCACATTAGTAATGATGGGAAATGCATAGTGGTATTGTTACTGGACAAGTAATCCAGAGGCTTGAACCAATAGTCTGAAACAAGAGTTCAAACCCATTCAACTGAATAAGAATAAAACCAGACGAACCATACAGCACCTACCTAGGCACCGGAAACGATAAAGGCATACCCTGCAGTTGATCCTGCAAAGTCCTTCTCACTAACATCCAGGAACTTGTGCCAAAATTAGGAGAGCTGTCCCACAGACTAGTCAAACAACAGCCTGACATGGTTATACTCACTGGATCATGCCATTGTCGCAGACTCCTCTGGGTGGGGGACTTCAATGTCCATCACCAAGAGCGGCTCGGTAGTACCACAGCTGGCTGAGTCCTGAAGGACATAACTGCCAGGCTGGGCCTGCAACAGGTAGTCAGAGAACCAACAGGATGGAAAAACCAACTTGACCTCGTCCTCACCAATCTACCTGTTGCAGATGGATCTGTCCATACAGTATTGGTAGGTGACCCCTACACCGCACTTGTGGAGACAAAATCCTGCCTTCACACTGACGACACCATTGTTTGTGTTGTGTGGCACTACCACCGTGCTAAATGGGATAGATTCAGAACAGATCTAGCTGTTCAAAACTGGGCATCCATGAGGCACTATGGGCCATCAGCAGCAGCAGAATTGTATTCAGTCACAATTTGAAACCTCACGGCCCAGCATATCCCTCACTTTGCCATTGCCATCAAGACAAGGGGCCAACCCGAGTTCAATGAGGGGTGCAGGAGAGCATGCCAGGAGCAGCAGCAGGCACAACATAGGACAACATGCATGCTAAACAGCAGATGCATTATGCTTTAGACAGAGCTAAGCCATTCCACAACCAACGAATTAGATTAAAATAATAGATTAAATCTCTGCAGTCCTGCCACACTCTGTCGTGAATGGTGGTGGACAATTAGACAACTAACCAGAAGAGGAGACTCCACAAACATCCCCATCATCATTGATGGAAGAGCCCAGCACATCTGTGCAAAAAATAAGGCAGAAGAATTTGCAACCATTTCAGCCAGAAGTGCCGAGTGAATGATCCATCTCAGCTTTCTCCTGAGGACCCCAGCATCACAGATGCCAGTCCTCAGCTAATTTGATTCACTCCACTTGATATCAGGAAATGGCGGAAGGAACTGGATACATCCTGGCTATAGTACTGAAGACATCTGCTCCGGAACTAGCCACATACTGGACTGAGTTTAAAAGGCCCCCGATGTTGGGGGTCGTGGCAGGGGGTCCCAGAAAATACTTCCAGGAGAGGCCTGCCACAGGCCTCGATGCTGGGAAGGCCCTGCCACATTTTACCAGCAGCAGCGAGGCCCAGGGGTGCGCCCCCTCACCTCTCCCACCCCCACTGCCGCTCGGCAATGGAGCCTTCATTTAAATATTTAAATAAATTTAAATACATGCAATACATACCTTGTCCCGATGATCGTCCCATGACGATATTCTGGCCGATGACTGGAACTCCCATCCTGTTTGGAGATCTGAGGCATGACACTGGTGGGGAGGGGGGAGGAGTGAATTTTTCAGGGTGGGGGGAGATGAAAAAACCAACACGATTGGTTGCAAGGATGGTGGGAAGGGGTTGAGGGTCAAAGGGAATAAAGTTTGGGGCAGAAATGTCATGAGTGAAAACTTACTTTTTTTGAGGTAATAGGACAAATAATAAACGGATTATTCATTGGGGGGAGGACGGTGGGAGGGGGGATTGGAAGTGTGAGTATAATTTTATTTTAATTTGTTGCCAAACCAGTCCATTTAAAAATTAAAATGATCTGTCAGGGCTTGAAGCCTTTTAAAAATGGCGCTGGTGCCTGCACAGTGGCGCTGGACGCTGTTACTGGGGACGAAGCACCCACCCCCTTGACATCTTCAGGGGCAGGCGGTCCGCCCCCTCCACGTTAATGAGCTGCCACGTGAAATATCGCAGCCGCTCCGCTGTGCATGTCTCTCGCGCGTGGTGCGCACTTTTTGAAGCTTGCCAGTGAGAACAGTGGCGAGCTAATAAAATTCAGCCCACTGTTCCATTACAGCTACAATGCTGGCATCTACCCAACAATGTGAAAAATGACCCAGGTATGTCCTGTCCACAAAAAGCAGGGCAAATCCAATTCAGTCAATTATTAAATTGTCAGTCTACTCTCAAACATCAGCAAAGTGATGGAAAGTAACGTTGAGAAGCGACACTTGCTTGTGGTTGTTGGAGGCCAATCATCTCAGGCTCAGGACATCATTGCAGGAGTTCCTCAGGGTAGTGTCCGAGGACCAACCATCCTCAGCTGCTTCATCAATGACCTTCCCTCCATCATAAGGTCAGAAGTGGGGATGTTCGCTGATGATGGCACAGTGTTCAGCACCATTGACAACTCCTCAGATACTGAAGTTGTCGATGTCCACATGCAGTAAGTTCTGGACAACATTCAGGCTTGGGCTGATAAGTGGCAAGTAACATTCATGCCACCCAAGTGCCAGGCAATGACCATCTCCAACAAGAGAGAATCTAACCATCTCCCCTTGACATTCAATGGCATTGCCATTACTGAATCGCCCACCACCAACATCCTGGGCGTTACCATTGATCAGAAACTTAACTGGACCAGCCATATAAATACTGTGGCAACAAGAGCAGGTCAAAGGCTGAGAATTCACCTCCTGACTACCCAAAGCCTGTCCACCAACTACAAGGCACAAGTCAGGAGTGTAATGGAATACTGTCTACTTGCCTGGATGAATTTGGCTCCAAAACACTAAAGAAGCTTGACAGCATCCCAGGACAAAGCAGCCTGTTTGATCGGCACCCCATCCACCACCTTAAACATTCACTCCCTCCACCACCACGCATCGTGCCTGCAGCAGTCGCAACAAGTTAGATGATTTAAAGACACAAATAGTGGTAAATGGGGATGATCTCATTTCCATTATGAAAATATGGCTACAGGGTGACCAAGACTGGGAACTGAATATTCAAAAATATTCAACATTTAGGAACAAAGAACAAAGAACAGTACAGCATAGGAACAGGCCATTCGACCCTCCAAGCCTGCGCCGATCTTGATGCCTGCCTAAACTAAAACCTTCTGCACTTCCAGGGTCCGTATCCCTCTATTCCCATCCTATTCATGCATTTGTCAAGATGCCTCTGAAATGTCTCTATGGTACCTGCTTCCACCACCTCCCCCAGCAGCAAGTTCCAGGCACTCACCACCCTCTGTGTAAAGAACTTGCCCCGCACATCCCCTCTAACCTTTGCCCCTCTCACCTTAAAACTATGTCCCCTAGTAACTGACTCTTCCACCCTGGGAAAAAGCTTCTGACTATCCACTCTGTCCATGCCACTTATAACTTTGTAAACCTTGATCATGTCGCCCCTCCACCTCCGTCGTTCCAGTGAAAACAATCCGAGTTTATCCAACCTCTCCTCATAGCTAATGCCCTCCAGATCAGGCAACATCCTTGTAAACCTCTTCTGTACCCTCTCCAAAGCCTCCACGTCCTTCTGGTAGTGTGGCGACCAGAATTGCACGCAATATTCTAAGTGTGGCCTAACTAAAGTTCTGTACAGCTGCAGCACGACTTGCCTATTTTTATACTCTATGCCCCGACCGATGAAGGCAAGCATGCCGTATGCCTTCTTGACTACCTTATCCACCTGCGTTGCCAGTTTCAGTGACCTGTGGACCTGTACGCCCAGATCTCTCTGCCTGTCAATACTCCTAAGGGTTCTGCCATTTACTGTATACTTCCCACCTGCATTAGACCTTCCAAAATGCATTACCTCACATTTGTCCGAATTAAACTCCATCTGCCATTTCTCCGCCCAAGTCTCCAACCGATCTATATCCTGCTGTATCCTCTGACAATTCTCATCATTGTCCGCAACTCCACCAACCTTTGTGTCGTCCGCAAACTTACTAATCAGACCAGCTACATTTTCCTCCAAATCATTTATACATACTACAAACAGCAAAGGTCCCAGCACTGATCCCTGCGGAACACCACTAGTCACATCCCTCCATTCAGAAAAGCACCCTTCCACTCCTACCCTCTGTCTTCTATGACCGAGCCAGTTCTGTATCCATCTTGCCAGCTCCCCTCTGATCCCATGTGACTTCACCTTTTGGATCAGTCTGCCATGAGGGACCTTGTCAAAGGCTTTACTGAAGTCCATATAGATAACATCCACTGCCCTTCCTTCATCAATCATCTTTGTCACTTCCTCAAAAAACTCAATCAAATTAGTGAGACATGACCTCCCCTTCAAAAAACCATGCTGCCTCTCGCTAATAAGTTAGTTTGTTTCCAAATGGGAGTAAATCCTGTCCTGAAGAATCCTCTCGAACAATTTCCCTACCACTGACCTAAGGCTCACCGGCCTATAATTTCCTGGATTACCCTTCTTAAACAAAGGAACAACATTGGCTATTCTCCAGTCCTCTGGGACCTCACCTGTAGCCAATGAGGAGACAAAGATTTCTGTCAAGGCCCCAGCAATTTCTTCCCTTGCCTCCCTCAGTATTCTGGGGTAGATCCCATCAGGCCCTGGGGACTTATCTACCTTAATGCTTTGCAAGACACCCAACACCTCCTCCTTTTTGATAATTAGATGACTGAGACTATCGACACTCCCTTACCTAAGCTCATCATCCACCAAGTCCTTCTCCTTGGTGAATACTGATGCAAAGTACTCATTTAGTACCTCGCCCATTTCCTCTGGCTCCACACATAGATTCCCTTCTCTGTCCTTGAGTGGGCCAACCCTTTCCCTGGTTACCTTCTTGCTCTTTATATACATATAAAAAGCCTTGGGATTTTCCTTAATCCTGTTTGCCAATGACTTCTCATAACCCCTTTTAGCCCTCCTGACTCCTTGCTTAAGTTCCTTCCTACTGTCTTTATATTCCTCAAGGAATTCGTCTGTTCCTAGCCTTCCAGCCCTTACGAATGCTTCCTTTTTCTTTTTGACGAGGCTCACAGTATCCCGCGTTATCCAAGGTTCCCGAGACTTGCCAAACTTATCCTTCTTCCTCACAGGAACATGCTGGTCCTGGATGCTAATCAACTGACATTTGAAAGACTCCCACATGTCAGATGTTGATTTACCCTCAAACAGCAGTCCCCAATCTAAATTCTTCAGTTCCTTCCTAATATTATTATAATTAGCCTTCCCCCAATTTTGCACCTTCACCCAAGGACTACTCTTATCCTTATCCACAGGTACCTTAAATCTTTTGGAATTATGGTCACTGTTCCCGAAATGCTCCCCTACTGAAACTTTGACCACCTGGCCGGGCTCATTCCCCAATACCAGGTCCAGTACGGTCCCACCCCTGTTAGACTATTGTTTCAAGAAGCCCTCCTGGATGCTCCTTTCAAATTCTGCCCCATCCAAGCCCCTAGCACTGAGTCCCAGTCAATATAGGGGAAGTTAAAATCACCCACCACAACAACCCTGTTACCTTTACATCTTTCCAAAATCTGTCTGCATATCTGCTCCTCTACCTCCCACTGGCTGTTGGAGGCCTGTAGTAAACCCCCAACATCGTGACTGCACCCTTCCTATTCCTGAACTCCACCCATATTGCCTCGCTGCATGACCCCTCCGAGGGGTCCTCCCGCAGTACAGCTGTGATATTCTCCTTAACCAGTAATGCAACTCCCCCACCCCTTTTACATCCCTCTCTATCCCGCCTGAAGCTTCTAAATCCTGGAACGTTTAGCTGCCAATCCTGTCCTTCCCTCAACCAAGTCTCTGTAATAGCAACAACAACATCATAGTTCCAAGTACTAATCCAAGCTCTAAGTTCATCTGCCTTACCTGTTATACTTCTTGCATTGAAACAAATGCACTTCAGACCACCAGTCCTGCTGTTCTCCGCAACATCTCCCTGCCTGCTCTTCCTCTTAGTCTTACTGGCCTTATTTTCTAGTTCCCCTTCATTTATTTCACTTGCTGTCCTACTGCTCTGGTTCCCAATCCCCTGCCACACTAGTTTAAACCCTCCCAAGTGACGCGAGCAAACCTCGCAGCCAGGATATTTGTGCCTCTCCAGTTGAGATGCAACCCGTCCTTTTTGTACAGGTCCCATCTGTCCCTGAAGAGATCCCAATGGTCCAGATATCTGAAACCCTCCCTTCTGCACCAGCTGTTCAGCAACGTGTTTAGCTGCACTATCTTCCTATTTCTAGCCTCACTGGCACGTGGCACAGGGAGTAATCCCGAGATTACAACCCGAGAGGTCCTGTTTTTTAACTTTCTACCTAACTCCCTAAACTCCCCCTGCAGGACCTCATCACTCTTCCTACCTATGTCATTGGTACCGATGTGTACCACAACCTCTGGCTCTGGAAGGGCAGGCAAAAAGGAAAAGGAGGTGGTGTTGTGCTGATAATAAGGGATGGGATCAGTACATTACTAAGGGAGGATTTCAGATCGGAAGAACAAAATGTAGAAACTGTTTGGGTGGAGCTAAGAAACAGCAAAGGGCAGCAAACATTGGTAGGCGTTGTTTATAGGCCACCAAACAGTAGCAATAGTGTGGGGCATGGTATTAATCAGGAGATTAGAGAAGCATGTAGCATGAGCAATACAGTAATCATGGGTGACTTCAATCTGTATATAGACTGGGTAAACCTAATGGGCACTGATGCTGTGAAGGACGTGTTTTTGGAGTCTGTTAGGGATGGTTTTCAGGAGCAGTATGTTGAGGAACTGACTGGAGAATGGGCTATTTTAGATCTAGTGTTATGTAATGAGAAAGGGCTAATTAATAATTTTGCTGTAAAAGAACATTTAGGGATGAGGGACTATAATATGACAGAATTTTACATTATATTTGAAATGAGGTTGTTCAATCTGAAGCCAGGGTGTGAAATGTGAACAAAGGAAATTATAAAGGTATGAGGGGCAAAGTGGCTGAGGTGGATTGGAAAAATACATTAAAAGGTATGACAGTACATAGGCAATGGATCGTCTTTAAAGAACTATTACATAGTTTACAGCAAGCATACATTCGAGTATTGCTGAAAACAGAGACATTATGTCGAAGGTTTTCGTCTTCCACTCATCAGGACAATTCGCAAGAATACCAATGTCAGGGCAGCAACACATTTATACTATATGAGAAGAGAGTGCTGATTGGTTGGCAAGTGGACTCTGATTGGTAGAGGTGTTGCCATGGAGAATGCACCAGTTTATGGTGACTGACAGTTCATTGCCAAGCTTTGTTCAAATTTAAACCAGGCAGCTTGACTCTGATAAGTCAAAGCATTGCCCTGAGGAATGAACCAACGAATGATTGTCACTTAATTTGTTTAGCTGAAAAAGGTGCAATGTGTGTCCATGTTCTTTCTGCCTGCAAAGAACAGGGCCCTGTGTATTAATATATGTAGTTTCTGGTACACGCAAATGCACCACACTGCGAGCCCAACTGACAATCTTAAATTGGTTGTCAGCCTCATTCATAGCACACTGAAGATTATTTAGCAAATGTTGTCCAATCGCAGAATCACATCTAATGTTGTACACTGTGTTTTGTGTTTTGTAAGCATGGGCTAGTTGGGTACGGTCTGTACTGTGCCCGTTGCAAACAGTGGAAGGGACATGTTGTTTGATATGATCCACCAGTCCTTGTGATGTATGCCTAGCATCACACTGGCACTGAAATTCATATATCACGTTACTCATCTGTGCGATAGGCAGAACGTCTTTTTGGCTTGACCGCAGCATCCTGTTAGTGGCGAGCACCACACATGTTGCTATTGCATTGTAGCAGCTGAAACAGCTAGCTTCACCTGTTGCTCAAATCTTTTGGATACATTACACTTCCAGGGTAATCTGAGGTAGACTGGGTACATTTCAGGGCCGAAAAACATGGATTTGTGAATGGGAAATCATGTTTGACGAACCTGTTGGAGTTTTTTGAGGATGTTACGAACAGAATTGATAAAGGGGAGTTAGTGGATGTAATATACTTGGATTTTCAGAAGGCTTTTGATAAAGTCCCCCACAGGAGGTTGGTTAGCAAAGTTAAAGCGCATGGGATAGGAGGTAATATACTGGCATGGATTAAGGATTAATTAACAGGCAGAAAAGAGAGAGGTAATTCTCACATGCTCGTGACTAGTGGGGTACCGCAAGGATCAGTACTTGGGCCCCAGCTGTTCACAATATATATCAATGATTTAGATGTGGGGACCAAATATAATATTTCCAAATTCACAGATGACACAAATCTAGGTGGGAATGTGTGTTGTGAGGAAGATACAAAGTAGCTTCAAGGGAATTTGGACAGACTTAGTGAGTGGGCAAGAACATTGCAGATAGAATATAATGTGGAAAAATGTGAGGTTTCCACCTTGGAAGGAGGAACAGATGTGCAGAGTATTTCTTAAATGGTAAGAGATTAGGAAGTGTAGATGTACAAAGGGACCTGGGTATCCTCGTCAATAAGTCAATGAAAGCTAACATGCAGGTGCAATAAGCAATTAAGAAGGCAAATGGTATGTTAGCCTTTATTGCAAGAGGATTTGAGTGCAGTAAGTCTTGCTTCAATTGTATAGAACTTTGGTTATACTGCACCTGGAGTACTGTGTGCCGTTTTGGTCCCCTTACCTTAGGAAGGATATTATTGTCATAGAGGGAGTGCAATGAAGGTTCACCAGACTTGTTTAAGGGATGGCGGGACTGTCCTATGAAGAGAGATTGGGGAAACTGGGCCTGAATTCTCTAAAGTTTTGAAGAATAAAGGGTGATCTCATTGAAACCTACAAAATACTTAAAAGGATAGACAGGGTATATGCAGGTAAGATATTTCCCCTGTTTGGGGAGTCTAGAACTGGGGACACAATTTTAAAATAAGGGAGAAGCCACTTATGACCAAAATGAGGAGAAATTTCTTTACTCAGAGGGTTGTGAATCTTTGGAATTCTCTATCCCAGAGGGCTGTGGAAGCTCAGTCACTGAGTTTGTTTAAAGCAGAGATTGACAGATTTCTAAATACCAATGACATAAAGGGATATAGGGATAGGGTGGGAAAAGGCATTGAAGTGGATGATCAGCCATGATCGTATTGAATGGTGGAGCAGGCTTGATGGGCTGAATGGCCTACTCCTGCTCCTATGTTCCAGTGTGTACCATGTACAAGATGCACTGCAGCATCTCACCAAGGCTTCTTCGACAGCACCCTCCAAACCCACGAACTCTACCACCTAGAAGAACAGGAGCAGCAGACTCATGGGAACACCACCACCTGCAAGTTCTCATCCAAGCCACACAACATCCTACCTTGGAACTACATCGCTGTTCTTTCACTGTCGATGGGTCAAAATACTGCATCTCCCACCCTAACAGCATTGTTATATTCATTGTTGGACTGCATGGGTTCAAGAAGATGGCTTATCGCCAACTTCTCAAGGGCAATAAGGAATGGGCAATTAAAGCCTTGCTAGCGGTGCCCACATCCCATGAATGAGATTTCTCAATTGTTGCTAAAAAAAAATTTCATGAAAACTGTGACATGCCTGATACTTTTTCAAGTTACAATAAAGTAAAAATGCATGGAATTGAAATATGCAAGAAAGAACAACTATTAGAACAAATATCAGCCAATTGTGACACACCTGCAGTAGTGGTTAAACTCTTCTCAAGAATCCATTACAACAGTTAACTGGTTTAAATGATGTAAAGTTTGTTGTTCCAGCTGTGGAGTGTATAGTTATGTTAGACAGCAGTTCAAAAGCAAGTAAGATCATCAGGCTAATTTTCCTGGCTTGCATACTCCAGAAAGGCCATTTTCATGGATGCAACACCCTTTGTGCTAAATCTCCACTTCAATTGCAGTGCCTTGGTATTTCCTGTCAGGGTTTATGGGGAGATGTTCAAGTTTAACTCAGATGCAAAACAAGGCAAGGTAACAACATCATGATCTGTACCCTTATTTTCTGCTTTCCTATTGATCACAGGTCAAATGCTACCTGCCCCCATTTAAATTAACTGCTTAAATTCACTGAGAGTTTTGATGTTGGAAGAGTTTGTGGAAGTATGCATCTTGAACAGCATCATGGGAATTTGCTTTGCAATTTCCCCCATCCTTCGAGGAAGAGGAGGAGGAGGACCCCATTTTGGATGCCAGGGCAGTCAGGCGTTATCAGAGGTAGAGGACACCTGAGAGGAATATATTCATCTCCAGAGGATCTTTTTCCATCTATCTACTCCATTTGGAGGAGCAGTACCTTTGCTGCCTCAAGTTCAGCAGTGAGGTTCCCTGCGAGATTTGAGGACAACCTTCAGCCACAATGTAGGACTGGTACAGCTCTGCCCATCACTATCAAGATTACCATGATCTTGGGCTTCTATACCTCATGAGGGTTTTGGGGTCCATTGACAAAAATGCCAGCATCTGTCAGTTTGTGATGCATCACTGCATCGAGAAAATGATTGTTGCACTGTTCTCCAAGGTGGCTAAGTATATTAAATTCCCCAGGCCGCCACAGGAGCAACAGGCAAGAACAATCAGCTTTTCCAGATGGCAGGGTTTGCCACAATGCAAGGCCGATTGATGGAACTCAAGTTGCTGTTTGCACCTCATCTGGCATATGTGCCTCTTACATGAACAGAAAAGTATTTCTAATCTGTTAATGTTCAATTCATATGTAACCATCAATACAAGAATACAAGTAATGTGGCCTACCTCAAAATAAAGATGTTGTGTGAGATTATCCTATTTAAAATAAATGGGGTAATGTCATCCATAGAAACAACAGAGGAAAGTCATTCGAGCGTGTTAAGCATTCATCTGCAATTATCAATAATTCTTGGTCTTTATTGATTTTTTGACTGTTAAAATGGTTTATTTTCTGACATGAGAAATAAAATCTATCACACACTGCAACCATTAAAATATGATTTAAAGGAATGGGATACTTAATTAGGGAAGGAAACCTGCTGTCTTTACCCATTCTGATCTATACGTGACTCCAGTTATATACGAATGTGGCAGCGCACACAAACAGCTTTATTTTGAGATAATCCACTGCGCTGTTGTTATTTCAAGACAGCATTAAAAGGATGGCTGATGAGAGACTGCAGCATTTGAAAGCCAATTATTCTTTTTTTTCCTCAATACTTTTTAAGCGAGCCTTGATAGTTGAATATGCGTGCTGAAAATCATGGATATTAGCAACATACATGCCTAGCACCATCCCATGACAGTTCTGTCGACCTGCTTGTTGATTTTAATTACACCTATCCTAATTTCTGTCTCATACTGCAGGATTAAGAACCTCAACAAACTGTGTCGAAACTTACTTGGGCCATTGACACATGGGGACCTTAAGGAGGTGACGGGGCTCTCAGCCGCCAGCTGCAAAGCCGGTGAAAGACCGCATTGCCTCCTTTGGGGAAGGCTCACCATATCACGAACCAATCAAGCACTTGAGAGGCCACAAGCAGGCCTTCCCAAGGATCAGGACCCCAGGGGTGGGAGGTCCTGCCTGCCAAGAGTTACTGGCCAATCAGAGGCACCCAGCAGAGGACCAGGATTGTGGAGCGACCTAGGCCACAGATAAATGATAACGGGAGGGGTTTTGTGGGGTGCGGGTTGCGGGGGATGGGGTTGTGGAGGGTCGGCGGCAAGGGCAGGGGGAAGGTCCTCTGTGGGCTCCCCTTTCCCCATGCTGGGTCTCTCAATCAAGCACTGAGTGCCTCTGAATGAGGGACACCCCTTGGGAGACAACAAGCAACCCCACACAGATTTGCATGTCATACGTACTGCGTGGCGACAGGCGCACCTGATGCTGGGTTAATTCCAGCAGTGGCGGGAAGAGGCCTTTAATTGAGCCTTAATTGCGGGGTGGGAAGACCATCCACTGACCTTCCCACCCGGACTTTATCAGGGTGGAGTCGGGAAGGGTGGCAGGATGCCCACCTACCACCATCTGCCCAATTAAATGACTTCCCAGCCTCCAAACTCTCCATGGGGAGGACATGAAATATGTCCTGGAACAAAATTGAGGGGCTAAATGGCCTAGTGCTGTTCCTGTATTCCTATGTTGTTCCTATGAAATTTTCATTGTTACCTCTGTTATTCCCAATGACCTATCCTTGGTCCCTTCCTATTTCTTATCTACATACTGCCCCTTGGCAACATCTTCCAAAAGCACAGCATTAGTTTTCACATGCATGCTGACAACATGGGGAGGCGGTGGCGTAGTGGTATTATCACTGGACGAGTAACCCAGAGACCCAGGGTATTGCTCGAGCGACATGGGTTCAAATCCCACCACAGCAAAAGGTGGAATTTGAATTCAATTAATAAAAATTGGGAATTGAAAAAAAAAGCTAGTCTAATGATGGCCGTGAAAACATTGTCGATTGTTGTAAAAACCCATCTGGTTCGCTAATGTCCTTTAGGGAAGGAAATCTGCTGTCCTTACCTGGTCTGGCCTACATGTGACTCCAGGCCCACAGCAATGTGGTTGACTCTTACAGGCCCTCTGAAACGGCCTAGGAAGCCACTCAGTTAGGGAAATTAGGGATGGACAATAAATGCTGGCCAAGCCAGCGACGCCGAAATCCCATGAATGAATTAAAAAAAAACCATCTGGTTCTAACTCACCACCACCTTTTACGACCCCTCCGCTGTCTGAATATCAGACTGTTTGTTCAACATCCAGTACCGGATGAGCAGAAATTTCCGCCAAGTAAATATTGGGAAGACTGAAGCCATTGTTTTCAGTCCCTACCACAAATTCCGCGCACTGGCCACTACTCCATCCCTCTCTGTCTGAGGCTGAACCAGACTGTTTGCATCCTTGGTGCCACATTTGACGCCAAGATGAGCTTCCAGCTACATATCCATGCCAACATTAAGACACCTATATTAAAAGCAAAATACTGCGGATGCTGGAAATCTGAAACAAAAACAAGAAATGCTGGATTCACTCAGCAGGTCTGGCAGCATCTGTGGAAAGAGAAGCAGAGTTAACGTTTCGGGTCAGTGACCCTTCTTCGGAACTGACAAATATTAGAAAAGTCACAGATTATAAACAAGTGAGGTGGGGGTTGGGCAAGAGATAACAAAGGAGAAGGTGCAGATTGGACCAGGCCACATAGCTGACCAAAAGGTCACGGAGCAAAGGCAAACAATATGTTAATGGTGTGTTGAAAGACAAAGCATTAGTACAGATTAGGTGTGAATATACTGAATATTGAACATCAGCAAGTGCAAACCTGAAGAAAAACAACCTGAAAAAAACAGTGGGTAAGCAAACTGAACAAACTCAGATGAAATGAAATAAATGCAAAAAAAGATTGTAAAAAATGTAAAAAGGAATGCAAAAAAAAAAAGAGGAAGAAAAAATAACTAAAAATGACTAAAAATGAAAGTGAAGTGGGGGGCTGTCATGCTCTGAAATTATTGAACTCAATGTTCAGTCCGGCAGGCTGTAGTGTGCCTAATCGGTAGATGAGATGAGATGAGAACAGCATCTCATCTACCGATTAGGCACACTACAGCCTGCCGGACTGAACATTGAGTTCAATAATTTCAGAGCATGACAGCCCCCCACTTCACTTTCATTTTTAGTCATTTTTAGTTATTTTTTCTGCCTCTTTTTTTTTTTGCATTCCTTTTTACATTTTTTACAATCTTTTTTTGCATTTATTTCATTTCATCTGAGTTTGTTCAGTTTGCTTACCCACTGTTTTTTTCAGGTTGTTTTTCTTCAGGTTTGCACTTGCTGATGTTCAATATTCAGTATATTCACACCTAATCTGTACTAATGCTTTGTCTTTCAACACACCATTAACATATTGTTTGCCTTTGCTCCGTGACCTTTTGGTCAGCTATGTGGCCTGGTCCAATCTGCACCTTCTCCTTTGTTATCTCTTGCCCAACCCCCACCTCACTTGTTTATAATCTGTGACTTTTCTAATATTTGTCAGTTCCGAAGAAGGGTCACTGACCAGAAACGTTAACTCTGCTTCTCTTTCCACAGATGCTGCCAGACCTGCTGAGTGAATCCAGCATTTCTTGTTTTTGATTAAGACACCTATCTCCACCTTCATAACGTTGCCTGACTCCACCCCGCCTCAGCTCATTTACTGCTAAAACTATCATCCATGCCTTTATTACTTCATGCTTGTCTATTCTAACGCACTCCTGGGTGGCCTCCTATGTTAAATCCTGTGCAAATTGAGGTAATCCAAAACCCTGCTGCCGGTGTCCTAACGAGCTCCAAATCCCATTCACCCACATCTCCAGTGCTTGCCGACCAACATTGGCTCCCAGTTAAGCAATGTGTCAGACAAGCCCCCCACCTGCCAAGACTGAGGCACACGTTATTTTTCCACATGCACATTAAAACTTAAAATTGCAAGCCCTTGACTGGAAAGACATTTGCATGGTAACAGACAGTGTTGGAACAAGGGACAAAGGGCCATGCCCCGAGTCATTCAACCAACAATGGACTTTTGATTACCAGACGTTGAAGGTGGAGGTAGCTAGTATTCCAGGTTGATTGCTAAGATAGCAGAATCCATAAACGGAGAAGAAATGGTCAGACCAGTTTAGTCACATGACTAGCTGGCTGTTGAGATTTGAACTTCCAACAAGGGATTTGAACTCAGAAAGCTCCTGGCTCCTGGCTTGAGAAGACCTCTCTCCTGTTTGCCTGCTCCCATCTCTTTCCCATGGAACTGAATCTTGAGAAAACACGTGAACCTCAAAGAGACAAAAGTCTCCTACATGAATAAGGTTTAAGCAGATTACTGGGCCCCAATGAAATGCAAGAATTACCTACAAAAGGACTATACCTTGAGCTCAAAGCACAGTAACAAGATATTGCCTCAAACTGTTCCACTTTATCTTTTCCTCATCTCTTTTCTGTCTCTATCTGCATGTGTGCATGCTAGCATGGGCATGTCGTATATCCGTAGGCATCAACCCTATTAGAGTTTAAGTCTAAGTTTCAATAAATTTCACTTTTCTCCTTTAAACCTGAGAAAATCTGGTGTGTTGGTTTCTTTGCACAGCGGCGCAGTGGTTAGCACCGCAGCCTCACAGCTCCAGCGACCCGGGTTCAATTCTGGGTACTGCCTGTGTGGAGTTTGCAAGTTCTCCCTGTGTCTGCGTGGGTTTCCTCCGGGTGCTCCGGTTTCCTCCCACATGCCAAAGACTTGCAGGTTGATAGGTAAATTGGCCATTATAAATTGCCCCTAGTATAGGTGGGTGGTAGGGAAATATAGGGACAGGTGGGGATGTGGTAGGGTTATGGGATTAGTGTAGGATTAGTATAAATGGGTGGTTGATGGTCGGCACAGACTCGATGGGCAAAAGGGCCTGTTTCAGTGCTGTATCTCTAAACTAAACTAAATTGGAAAGCTGTGAACAAGGATTCACAAAAGGGGAGCTCAAAACACAGTGTGTTTAAAAATTAAACCCTGTTACAATAAGACCAGGTAAAGACAGCAAAAGACCACTAGACACATTTCTCACCTGGTCGTAACAAATGCCTCAATTTTAAAATTCTCATCCTTGTTTTCAAATCCCTCCATGGCCTTGCCCCTCTCAATCTCTGTAATCTCCTCCAGCCTTCAAAATATCTGTGTTGCCCGAATTCTGGTCTCTTGAGCACCCTTGATTTAAATCGCTCCACAATTGGAAGCCATGTCTTCAGCTGCCTGGGCTCTAAGCTCTGGAATTCCCTCCCTAAACCTCTCCACTTCTCTACCTCACTTTCCTCCTTTAAGATGCTCCTTAAAACCTACCTCTTTGTCTACGCTTTTGGTCATCTGCCCTAATATTGCCATAGTGACTTGGTGTCATATCTTGTTTTATGTAATGCCCCAATGAAGCTCCTTGGGACATTTTATTACTGTTATGAATACTGGACTTTGTAACATGATTATATTTTTAAAATTGTGATTTTTAAAAGTTTAAGATGGAGTCCAGAAGGTCAGGTGACCTCACATCCACTCTGCTAAAGGGCAAGACAGATCAAAGACTTCTTTTGAAAAGAAAGAATGCAGGGCTAACACCTGAAGAACAATGGATTTCACCCTCCCAGACTTTTGGGTCATAAAACAAAGAGTCAGTGATTCAGCAGATGCAAATGTATCAAGCAGCTGTTAACACCTGGGAACAATGGAAGGCCCAGGTGGATCTGTGAAACCAGACTTCTGGACTTTGCATATTGGAACTGTCTAATAAGCTATTGACTTTTGAATCCAGATACATATTTTCTGAAGGCAAGCAGGCTGTAAGAGAGGAAACTAGTGATTATGGCCTCAAGCAAGAGAGAGAAAGGAAACACCTGCTCTTGAACTCCTGATACAGTAAAAGGCAGTGAAGACTTGAACCTTGAAAGTTGAAGCTTGCGGAGAAGTAGAAAACTAGTAGGATTACCAGAAATTGCCTTATTCATGGTCATCCAGGTTGGAAGTGCTCAGAGAAGGGAGCAAAGAAGACATTGATTTTTGAAAAGGTCTGGGAGATCCAGCCCATTGCTACTGGGAGGTGTTTGGGACTTATAACTGCAAAGGATTTGGCCATCAAAAAGGTTTTCAAGTAATTTAATAAGTAAATACCTTTCTTGGTAATCTAGGGGATCAGCTACTTATAAAGTACTATTTTGTTAATGGAGATTTATTTTAGTTTACTTGTTACAATAAAAGTCTTAAAATGTGAAATCTTGCATGTAATACTTTAAATTGGGCTGGCAGTTCATATCTCGTATATTAATGTTAATGATCTCACAGAGGTCATAACATTATGTTAAAGGCACTATTTAAATACATGTTGTTGTAGTTGTGCAGACTAATCATACATTATACTTTGTGTGTGTGTACAGAAAGTACTAGCCAGAGAAATGACAGTAAAACTAAGAATTCACAGAAACAACTATAAGGAAAATTATTCCTGTAATGCCACAGTGCTTTGATGCACCAATGCAGTGCTGTATGGAATGGTATTTTACAGCTTCAGGCCCACAGTTCCTCACTTGTCTGGTCCACTGAGTGAGGTGCAAAGCAAAGCAACATCCCCATTTGGAGGGAAGAAAGGCTGGATAGTGTGTCATTTTGGCCATCATGCTGCACCTCCTAGTTCACTGAATCATAGAATCATATAGCATAGAAGGAAATCATTCGGCTATGAGTCTGTTCTGGAATTGTAACAATTCCCACCTTTTTCACCAACGATCCTTGATGCAACTTTTTTTACTGCACTATTGCAGAAGTGGCAACGATCAACTTTTTAAGATGATTACATTTTGACCCATGTGTCAGCTTGCCAGAAAATTCATCTATTTTCAATGGGATTTTAGATTGTCAGTATCAGTTAATCAGATTTTTTGGATGATGGGACTGAAATCTGTTGGAAGCAATCAATTAAATGTTACTTTCTCTTAGTTATACATAAATTTGAGTTAGAAATGTTTTTAGGTGAGCTGATGGTATCTGAAAGTTATAATTACAAGTCTATTTATTTATAGTTTTTGGCCTTGAAGAAGTTATATATAATACGTAAACTGCCAAAAGCATTTTAAATTTTCCTCAAAGAAACTTTCTGGGACATGTCTGAAAGTTGTCTTATGCAAAGGTTTATTTGCCTCAACGCGAGTTGCAGCCACTTTCTTTTTAAGATAAAGGGGATGTTCCTTAGCGTGAATGCAATCTAACTTTATTTCAATATTTTTGTCACTGCACTCGTTTCTTAGGGTTTGGAAATAAAACAGGAGTGGGGTTGGTGTGGTGATGAATTTTAATTAGGATTGAACTGGAATTCCCATATTTAGTATTTTACTGCAGCATACTATTTGTTTTAATTCATTCTCGGAATGTGGGTGTCACTGGCCAGGCCAGCATTTAATGCCATCCCTAGTTGTCATGAGAAGGTGGTGATTCAACTGAATGGCTTATTAGGCCATTTCAGAGGACAGTTAAAAGTTAACCATGTTAGTGCGGGACTGGAGTCACAAAGAAGCCAGACTGAGTAAAGATGGCAGGTTTCCTTCCTTCCCTATTTCAGCCTCTGATTCCTGCAAACTGCTTTTTTAGTGATTTTTTTAGTGCAATAGATTTTATTTCTCATGCAAGAAAATAAACCATTTTATCTCAGTCAAAAAAGCAATAGGGCCTGAAATGATTGATAATTGCAGATGAATGCTTAATGCTTTCAAATGATTTTCCTCACTCTGCTGTTTTAATGGAAGGAATTATCCCACTTATTTTAACTATGATAATCCCTTTGTTTAAACAATGCACAGAGGAGTCTCATACGAACATTATAAGCAGCCATTTCCTATTATCACCAACAGAAATTTCTGGCCTTCGAGATATGCTTGAAATACACAATAAGTTCATCAGCGACTAAAGCAGAAAAAACAGAGCGTAATGTTCTCCAGGAAATTCAGTAGAATATATAAAATTGTTAAATCAGAGCACTTACATGCTGCCATTCTTATCTAAGTCATATAGCATGGAATGTTCCAGGCCCAGATAAGAAATAAATCCGTAAATTGCTATTGCCAGATATTAGAATATGAACAGTAAATATATTTACATGAATTACATGTCTCCTAAAAATTGTGGGCAAAGGAAAGTCATACAAACATGATAAGCATTCATCCTCTCATATTACAAACAGTAATTTCGAGACTATAATTTTATGATTGGGTATGGAGCTATTGGAGATACAGAAATTTGTAATCAGATATATACCAAAGGATACATTCCAAGTGGCTTGAGACATTCATTATGCGTTGATACCTAAAAAACCTAAAGCAATGGAGTGTAATCTGTTTAGAACTATAAGCTTAATGAGTCACCTCATTAAAGTGATCTTGGAAATCATAATAGAAAGAAATAATAACATATTTGAAGCAGAAATTGGTGAAACACAGTCTGGGTTTAGATCTGGAATAGGAACAAGAGAGGGAATATTTAACCTAAGAACAATCTTTGATTAAATATCTCGACGTAAACAAGAACATTTACATATGCTTTATAGATTCTGAAAAAGCTTTCTATTGTGTTTAGCATGAAAAACTAATAGACGTGTTGCTGCAATGTGACATTGATAGCAAAAATGTAAGATTTATCCAGAGCCTATATTGGGACCAAATAGCGTGCATCAGCCTAGAAAATAAACAATCAGATATGTTTCAAGTGAAGAGAGGAGTACAACAAGGTTGTACTGTCACCAAAATTATTTACTCTGTGCACAGAACAAATATTCAGAGAATTAGATGTTCTTCCAGGTGTCCAAATTGGAATATAAAAACTTGCAGTACGCTGATGACACAGCGCTACTTGCAGAAACAGAAGAGGCCCAACAAAATACCGTAGATCAAGTAAAATGTAGAGGTTTAGAATGTGAACACCAAAAAGACAAAAAAAATGGTAGTTAGAAGGAATACATTCGAAGAAACCAGAGTGAAGATTGAAGTGGATGGTGTCACACTGGAACAAGTAGAAAAGTTTGTCTATTTAGGACAAATGATAACAGAAGATGATAGATGCCATCCCAAAGTCAGAAGAAGGATAGAGATAGCCAGAAGTAATTTTATGAAATAAAGGAGGTGTTAACGACAATAAAGCTCAAGCTTTTAACGAGGAAAAAGGCTCATAAGATGCTACATTCTATCCACTTTCTGTATGCCTCACAATCCTGGACAATAAATAAAGATCTAAGAAAATAGAGGCCTATGAAATGTGCATGCTAGGACATATGTTTAAAATGCCTTACACAGATTATAAGACAAATGAAGAGGTGCTTGAAATTGCGAAAGCAAAAAGAACTCTAAAAAGTGATATCCAGAAAAGAAAATGTCAATATTTCGTCCATTTGATCAGAGCTAAAAAGGTACAGAGATCTGTTCTAGAGGGCAAAGTGGAGGTCAGCAGAAAGAGGGGTCGGCCAAGGCATAGTTGGATAATGGTCAAGACAGAGCGGTTACAGACGAGTTGCAATAGATGTGTGAAGATGGCACAAGGTAGACGAACGTGACATACCAGGCTGGATTTTACCAGCCCCTCGACGTTGTGGGTTGTGGCGGGGAGCCCGTAAAATACTTGCGGGAGAGGCCGACCACGATCCACAACGCCGAGAAGGCCTGCCATATTTTACTGGGGGCAGCGAGGCCTCGATACAGCCCCCCACCCCCCTGCTGCTTGGTGGCGGGGCCTTCACTTAAATATTAAAATCAATGAAAACAAGATGCAAATAAACCTACCTGGTCCTGGCGGCGGTCCCATGTCAATATTATGCTGCAACTCGCGCGCCATCGGAACTCCGAATGGTGGGGAGGGGGGGAGGAGTGAAATTATCAGGGTGATGGGGTGGGGTGAAGCAGGGAAAACATTTTGATTGGCCGTGGAGATGGTGGGAAGGGGGTGGAAGGCAAATGTGATGAGGGTGGGGGGAAGGTTCGGGGTGGGAATAACGTTGATGTTCGGCATATGGTCCACTTAAAAAAAATTGGGGGTATGGGAAAGGGCCTCCAGCTTTCATTTAATTCTTTAAGGCCAATGTAATATGCTGTTGCTTTAAAAATTCAAATGTCTTCCAAGGGCTTGAAGTCCATTAAAAATGGCACCATTGCCAGGGACTTCACAGCCACCCCCTCTACGTCATCAGAGGCCGCCTCTTCCATTTAAATGAACCCCGCGTGTAACATCGCAGGGGCTCAACACGGCCAATGCACGTGGGCACACCGCCGACATCAGAGTGTGCCATGTGGCTTGTGGCGCACTCATAAAATTCAGCCCACCATAAAAGCAGAGTTCCTGGTAGGATTAGCTACAAGTAGCAGTAGCAGCATGGAGCTATGAAAGCTGTTAGCAGGATAAATAAAAACTGCTTCAAACATTAATCTGTCATTATTTAGGATGATGTTTTGACATGCAATTTTTGACAATGTCAACTATTTTGCAATAAAGCCTATGTAACTTACATCATTTAGGGAATGTTCAGAAGCTTCTGTGTTGTGTAGGCTTTCTGAGGGATGGGATAAAAATGATAATCCACAGTCAATCCTTGAGTTTGCGCTATTTATGTCACAGAAACATGCTGGGGGTGATGGGGTTGGGAAAATGCTACTCACAGACCTTTCACAGTAACAACTGTTTGGTGACAATCTGAAGAACCCACTCAGATGATTGTTTTTAAAGCCAATAATTGTGCATTAGTCTTCGGGAATGGTATTGCTATGATATAAACACATTGAGCATCTTTCCCTGCTCTTCAAAGCAGATTCAATTTGTAATTTACAGCAGCTGGCCAAAATACTGCTGGTTTTTAAAAAACATACTCGGAAGGATGATAAACTGAAATAATTTCAAGGAATTTTGATATACATAGTAAACCACTTCAAATTAAATCATTAAAAATGGAATTTGAATCATCAGAAATATTTCTAACGATAAGTTTTGATCATAATATGGGGGCCATCAGCTGGTTGAGTTACTGGGCCTGATAATGTGAAGACACTGAATAAGTATCAATAGATAGACATTAATTTAAGAAGCTTCGATAATCTTTCAGATTAAAATTCCTGATGAGAATTCATTGCCATCACACTGTTAGGTTTAAGAAGATCTTCAATTCCTCAAATGATGCTGAATAAGGAAGGACTCTCACTATCATCACGGATATTTACTTGCAGTGGTTGCTAAGGCTAAATCAACAGGGCGATGAATCAGTATCGAGGTAATCTTGCTATATTGACTAATGATATAAATTAGCTCATTTATAATTTTTAATCCAGGTAATCCCATTGATTGACAACTTCCAGGCAACACATAATTCTTACTTTATGTGACAGTGGAGTATTTTCCTTCTCGACTATTTTTCTTCCCTTTACGATAGCCACATTATCTTTCTATGTAAACACATTTCTTCTGATTTACAGTGGGGAGGCGGGGGCGTAGTGGTATTGTCACTGGTCTAGTAACACAGAGACCCAGGGTATTTTTCTGAGGACATGGGTTTGAATCCCACCATGGCAGAAGGTGGAATTTGAATTCAATTAATAAATCTGTAATTAAAAACTAGTCTAATGATGGCCATGAAACCATTGTCGATTGTGGTAAAAAGCCATCTGATTCAGTAATGTCATTACCTAGTCTGGCCTACATGTGACACCAGAACCACAGCAATGTGGTTGATTCTTAAATGGCCCAGCAAGCCACTCTGTTGTATCTAACTGCTGCAAAGTCAATAAGGAACAAAACTGGACGGACCACCTGGCATCGACCTAGACGCTGGAAACGACAACAGCAAACCCAGCCCTGTCGACCCTGCAAAGTCCTCTTTACTAACATATGGGGGCTTGTGCCAAAGTTGGGACAGCTGTCCCACAAACTAGTCAAGCAACAGCCTGATATTGTCATACTCACGGAATCATACCATACAATGTCCCAGACACCACCATCACCATCCCCGGGTATATCCTGTCCCACCGGCAGGACAGACCCAGAAGAGGTGGAGGCACAGTGGTATACAGGCAGGAGGGAGTTGCCCTGGGAGTTCTCAACATCGGCTCCTGGCATCAGGTCAAACATGGGCAAGGAAATCTGCTGATTACCATCTACCGCCCTCCCTCAGCTGATGAATCAGTACTCCTCCATGTTGAACACCACTGGGAGTCTGATACATTGACTCTGGACCCCATGAAATATCATGGCATCAGGTCAAACATGGGCAAGGAAACGTCCTGCTGATTACCACCTACCACCCCCCTCAGCTGATGAATCAGTACTCCTCCATGTTGAACACCACTTGGAGGAAGCACTGAGGGTGGCAAGGGTGCAGAATGTACTCTGGGTGGAGGACTTCAATGTCCATCACCAAGAGTAGTACCATTACTGACCAAACTGTCCGAGTCTTAAAGGATATAGCTGCTAGACTGGCCCTGCAGCAGGTGGTGAGGGAACCAACAAGAGGGAAAAATCTACTTGAACTTGTCCTCACCAATCTGCCTGTCGCAGATGCATCTGTCCATGACAGTATTGGAAGGAGTGGCTACCACACATTCCTTGTGGATACAAAGTCCCGTCTTCACATTGAGGATACCCTCCATCGTGTTGTGTGGCACTACCACTGTGCTAAATGGGATAGATTTCGAACAGACCTAGCAACTCAAAACTGGGCATCCAGGAGACGCTGTGGACCATCAACAGCAGCAGAATTGTACTCAACCACAATCTGTAACCTCATGGCCCGGCATATCCCCCACTCTACCGTTACCATCAAGCCAGGAGACCAACCCTGGTTCAATGAAGGGTGCAGGAGGGCATGCCAGGAGCAGCACCAGGCATAACTCAAAATGAGGTGTCAACCTGGTGAAGCTACAACACAGGACTACTTGCATGCCGAACTGTGTAAGCAGCGTGTGATAGACAGAACTAAGCGATCCCATAACCAGCGGATCAGATCTAAGCTCTGCAGTCATGTCACATCCAGTTATGAATGGTGATGGACAATTAAACACCTAACTGGAGGAGGTGGCTCCACAAATATCCCCATCGTCAATGATGGGGGAGCCCAGCACATCAGTGCGAAAGATAATGCTGAAATATTTGCAGCAATCTTCAGCCTGAAGTGCCGAAAGGTCGATAGATCTTGGTCTCCTCCTGAAGTCCCCAGCATCACAGATGCCAGTCTTCAGCCAATTCGATTCACTCCACATGATATCAAGAAACAACTGAAGGTGCTGGATAGTGCAAAGGCTATGGGCCCTGGCAACACTTCGGCAATAGTACTGAAGACCTGTGCTCCAGAATATGCTGTGCCCCTAGCCAAGCTGTTCCAGTATAGCTACAACATAGGCATCTACCCAGCAATGTGGAAAATTGCCCAGGTATGTCCTGTACACAAAAAGCAGGACAAACCCAACCCAGCTAATTACTGCCCCATCAGTCAACTCTCGATCATCAAATAAGTGATGGAAAGTGTCATCGACAGTGCCATCAAGCGGCACTTGCTCAGCAATAACCTGCTCAGTGACGCTCAGTTTGGGTTCCGCCAGGGCCACTCAGCTCCTAACCTCATTACAGCCTTGGTTCAAACATGGACAAAAGAGCTGAACTCAAGAGGTGAGTTGATAGTGACTGCCCTTGATATCAAGGCAGCATTTGACCGAGTATGGCATCAAGCACCCCTAGCAAAACTGGAATCAATGGGATAAAAACAAGAAATGCTGGAAATACTCAGCAGGTCTGGCAACATCTGTGGAGAGAGAAGCAGAGTTAACGTTTCAGGTCAGTGACCCTTCTTCAGAATCAATGGGAATCAGGGAGAAAACTTTGCTGGTGGCAGTCGTACCTTTTTTTAATTCATTCATGGGATGTGGGCGTCACTGGCTAGGACAGCATTTATTGCCCATCCCTAATTGCCCTTGAGAAGGTGGTGGTGAGCTGCCATCTTGAACCGCTGCAGTCCATGTGAGGTAGGTACACCCACAGTGCTGTTAGGAAGGGAGTTCCAGGATTTTGACACAGCGACAGTGAAAGAACGGCGATATAGTTCCAAGTCAGGATGGTGTGTGACTTGGAGGGGAACTTGCAGGTGGTGATGTTCCCATTCATCTGCTGCCCTTGTCCTTCGAGGTGTTAGAGGTCGCGGGTTTGGAAAGTGCTGTCTAAGGAGCCTTGGTGCGTTGCTGCAGTGCATCTTGTAGATGGTACACACTGCTGCCACTGTGTGTCGGTCGTGGAGCAAGTGAATGTTTGTGGATGGGGGTGCCAATCAAGTAGGCAGCTTTGTTCTAAATGGTGTCGAGCTTCTTGAGTGTTGTTGGAGCTGCACCCATCAAGGCAAGTGGAGAGTTTTCCATCACACTCCAGACTTGTGCCTTGTAGATGGTAAACAGGCTTTGGGGAATCAGAAGGTGAGTTACTCGCCACAGAATTCCTAGCCTCTGACCTGCTCTTGTACCCACGGTATTTATATGGCTACTCCAGTTCAGTTTCTGGTCAATGGTAGCCCCTAAGATGTTGACAGTGGGGGATTCAGCGATGGTAATGCCATTGAATGTCAAGGGGAAATGGTTAGATTCTCTCTTGTTGGAGTTGGTCATTGCCTGGCACCTGTGTGGCGCAAATGTTACTTGCCACTTATCAGCCCAAGCCTGGATATTGTCCAGGTCTTGCTGCATTTCTACACGGACTGCTTCAGTTTATGTGGAGTCACGAATGGTGCTGAACATTGTGCAATCATCAGCGAACATCCCCACTTCTGACCTTATGATTGAAGGAAGCTCATTGATGAAGCAGCTGAAGATGGTTAGGCCCAGGACACTAACCTGAGGAACTCCTGCAGTGATGTCCTGGAGCTCAGATGTTTGATCTCCAAGAACCACAGCCATCTTCCTTTGCGCTAGGTATGACTTCAACCAGCAGAGAGTTTTCCCCCTGATTCCCATTGACTCCAGTTTTGCTAGGGGTCCTTGATGCCATACTCGGTCAAATGCTGCCTTGATGTCAAGGGCAGTCACTCTCACCGCACCTCTTGAGTTCACCTCTTTTGTCCATGTTTGAACCAAGGCTGTAATGAGGTCAGGAGCTGAGTGGCCCTGGCGGAACCCAAACTGAGCACCACTGAGCAGGTTATTGCTAAGCAAGTGCCGCTTGATGGCACTGTTGATGACACCTTCCAACACTTTACTGATGATCGAGAGTAGACTGATGGGGCGGTAATTGGCCGGGTTGGGTTTGTCCTTCTTTTTGTGTACAGGACATACTTGGGCAATTTTCCAGATTGCAGGGTAGATGCCTATGTTGTAGCTTGGCTAGGGGTGCGGCAAGTTCTGGAGCACAGGTCTTCAGTACTATTGCTGAATATTGTCAGTGCCCATAGCCTTTGCAGTATCCAGTGCCTTCAGTCATTTCTTGATATCACGTGGAGTGAATCGAATTGGCTGAAGTCTGGCATCTGTAATGCTGGGGACTTCAGGAGGAGGCCGAGATGGATCATCAACTCAGCAATTCTGGCTAAAGATTGTTGCAAATGCTTCTGTCTTATCTTTTGCACTGATGTGCTGGGCTCCCCCATCATTGAGGATGGGGATATTTATGGAGCCACTTCCTCCAGTTAGGTGTTTAATTGTCCACCACCATGCACGACTGGATGTGTCAGGACTGCGGAGCTTAGGTCTGATCTGTTGGTTATGGGATCGCTTAGCTCTGTCCATTGCATGCTGCAAAGGAACGCAAAGGAAGATGCTTGTGATTGTTGGAAGTCAATCATCTCAGCTCCAGGACATCACTGCAGGAGAACCTCAGAGTAGTGTCCGAGGTCCAACCATCTTTAGCTGCTCCATCAATGACCTTCCTGCAATCATAAGTTCAGAAGTGGGGATGATCGCTGATGATTGCACAATGTTCAGCACCATTCGCGACTCCTCAGATATTGAAGCAGTCCATTTAGAAATACAGCAAGACCTGGACAATATCCAGGCTTGGGCTGATAAGTGGCAAGTCACATTTGCGTCACACAAGTGTCTGGCAATTACCATTTCCAACAAGAGAGAATCTAACCATCTCCCCTTGACATTCAATGGCATTACGATTGCTGAATCTCCCACTATCCACATTTTGGGAGTTACCATTGACCAGAAACTGAATTGGAGTAGCCATATAATTACCATGGCTACAAGAGAAGGTCAGAGGTTAGGAATCCTGCAGTGAGTAACTCACCTCCTGCCTCCCCAAAGTCTGTCCTCCATCTACAAGGCACAAGTCAGGAGTGTGATGGAATACACTCTGCTTGCCTGGATGGGTGCAACTCCAACAACACTCAAGAAGCTCAAGAGCATTCAGGACAAAGCGGCCCACTTGATTGGCACCCCATCCACGAATATTCACTCCCTCCACGATTGACTCATAGTGGCCGCTCTGTTTACCATCTGCAAGATGCACTGCAGCAATGCACCAAGGCTCCTGAGACAGCACCTTCCAAACCCACGACCTCTACCACCTAGAAGGACAAGGGCAGCAACCACCTGCAAGTTTCCCTCCAAGCCACACACCATCCTGACTTGGAACTATAACATCGCTTCTTCACTGTTGCTGAGTCAAAATCCTGGAACTCTCTTCCTAACAGCACTATGGGTGCAGCGGTTCAAGAAGGCAGCTCGCCACCACATTCTCAAGGGCAATTAGAGATGGGCAATAAATGCTGTCCTAGCCAGCGATGCCCACATCCCATGAATGGATAAAAAAAAGAGGTAACACTGCACGGTATCTGCACAAGCACCATTTGTACCATGATGCAGGCAGCATTCTGGGCTGTTGTCCCTCATCCTGTAATTTTATCAGTCAAGGCTGGTGTTTTGCCTTGCGTTTCCAGGTTGAGTTTAATGTTTGGGTATTGTAGGTACTGGGGTGATTTCTGACACTAATAGGATACACTAATAGGCCTCCCAATTAACATGGTAATGGACAGGAAAATATCACCTCAAATTTACTTCTCATAAGAACAGCTCTTCACTGTTAATCTGAATCAGTTCTCTCTCATCATTAACACTCATTTTAGGTCTAACGGATTTCAGATAATGTTCTTCAGAATAACCTAACTATAAGTAAAAACTGTCTTTTATAGCTATTTGTTATTTAGTGGAATGGTTCCAATGTTGCAATATTTCCAGACTTTTTATGTTGTATTTCGATATTAGCAGTGAAATGTATAGATATTCATCAACTAAATTCCAACAAGAATTACTTTTTGATAAAATATTCTTCTTGAGCGCACAGAGACATTTTTTTTCCATTCTTTCATGGAATGTGGGCATAATTGGCAGGCCAGCATTTGTTGCCCATCCCTAATTGCCCTTGAACTGAATGGCTTGCTCGGCCATTTCAGAGGACAGTTAAGAGTCAACCACATTGCTGTGGGTCTGGAGCCACATGTAGGCCAGACCAAGTAGGACAGCAGATTTCCTTCCCTAAAGGACATTAGTGAACCAGATGGGTTTTTGCGACAATTGATGATTGTTTCTTGGCACCATTACTGAGATTAGCTTCCAATTTCAGATGTTTTTATTAATTAAATCTATTAATTAATTGAATTTAAATTCCACCAGCTGCCATGGTGGAATTTAAACCCATGCTTCCAGGGCATTAGCCTGGGCCTTTCGATTACTAGTCCAGTGACATTACTACTACCCCACCATCTCCTCTCACACACACACAATATGCAATATTCTCCAGGGAAAAGCTGATAATTCACTTAGAGACATGCTGTCAAGTAAATAGAATCAACTTTCCTGGGTAATAGCCTTTCTTGGGCACAGAGATTAGGAAGATAGTCGTGGAGGCTGTAGTTTAATGTATTGTAGTACACTTTGGGTTGTTACTGGGTAGATTATGTAAATAGACTGTGTGCATTATCACATAAAGTGATGTAATGAAATCTCTACAGAACCTCATGGAGAGTTATAGAGAAAACCGTAGATGCAAGACATGTTCAATAAACTCCCTTTACTTTAGCCATCAGACTCTTACATGTTCAGTACTAAGCCTTAATAGTTATCAGAATATTATATGATGGCAGCGATAAACTAAAGAGAAGATGGCAAAATCTTTGCCTTTACTGGAGAACTTCGAAAGAATAGCTGGACTGAACTAAGCCAAGGTGTCACCGAGATGGTTCCAGAGGTTTGCAAGGTATCATACTGCATCGGATCTCAAGCAGAAGCCAGGCAAGGAGCTTTGTATGCTTTGGTGGCATGTGCACACAACATCCTCATTACTCAAGGCATAGATGAAGAAGTTATTAAGGCACTCAAGATTTACTTTAATGTAAGGGAAATGTCATCGTGCAGCACGTCAAATTTAATAAGCATACCAAACAGAAAGGGGAAAGCATTTATCAATGGCTTGTACAAACTCGTGGAGGATTGTGAATATGGCAGCTTAAGGGAAAAACTGATTAGAGATAGGATTGTGGTTGGTTTATTGGATGATGACCTTTTGGATCATCTACAGTTGAGGGATGATCTCACGTTAATGAAAGCGATTCAATTGAGCAGACAAGCAGAGGTTAGAAAGTTTAACTGATTTGTTGTTCGAGGAACCAGGAAGAGTCCAAACTCGAGAATAACAGACTCCATTGAATTTGTTAAGTAAACAAAAGGGAGAAATGGCAGTAAAAGACAAGAAAGGCGGGAACAGCATCTAGAGGTAGCAGCAACTAATTGCAGTAGGTGTGGCCGAGAGAGGCACAAGCGGGAAAACTGCCCAGCCAGAGAAGCGGAGTGCTTTTCATGCAAAAAGAAGGGACACTTTCAGTCAATGTGTCACGGTAAAAAACCAGCGCTGCATATAACGAAAGGAAAATCCCGAGAGAACAAAAAAGTGAATGAAGTACTTTGTATACAATGTGTGGAAATACTTTTTTTAATGGAAATCCAGGAATCAAGTGAGAATTTGTGGATGGCAGAAATTCTTGTGGAAAGAAATAAGACTAAGTTTAAACTGCACAGAGGAGCAGTAGTTATGACACAGAACCATGGGGAAAAAGAAAACTCTCAACCCAATGGGTAAAAATTATATGGGCCTGGAGGCATCAGGTTGAAGGTAATGGGAGAGTTAATGACAACATCGAGTTCCCGGGGAAAGGAAATGTCTGAGACCTTGGGCTGAATTTTATTTGTGCGCCGCACATTGCGGCGGCACGCTTTAAAGTCGGAGGCATGCCCGCGCGCATTGGCCAGACCTGAAACGTTAACTCTGCTTCTCTCTCCACAGATGCTGCCTGACCTGCTGAGTTTCTCCAGAACTTTCTGCTTTGCTGCTTCATATTTACTCTGCTGTGTCCCAGTGTCCTGTGCAGTTGAGATCCTCTTCTTTCACTGAAGTGTACATTCCTTCTTGTAGGCTTGCTGCACCTGGGTGAATAATCTTAATTTTGCATATACCAGAATGTGAGACTGAATTGAATCATAAAAGGCAAATACACTGTCAGAAATAAAAGCATAATTTAAGAATATCTACCGACTATGGACTTTTAATTACCTGAATGAGAAAAGCCACAGACTAATATGCATTTGGAATCTGTATTCATCTCGCTGCTAACTGTTATGTGAAAAGACATGTAACTGGAATTAAAATAATTTCTTAAAGAACCAGGAAAATATATTTATATTCTAGCTGCATTGCAAACCAGAAATATTACATCAATAGTTATGATCAACTGCTGCAGAAGCAAAGTGTACGTGAACATGTGTCGATGTATAATGGATGAGAAACCAGGACAACAGCACAGATTTCCTCACCAGTCTTTCATTAGTGTTCAAACATGTGGAAAATAAACCTTGCAGCCAGAAGTTAGAGTAGTTACACTGTGGAATCACCTTTGCATTTAAAGGAACAGAGAAAAAACTGAAGATGGCAGCGGTGCACTCAAGAGTGGCCCCACGGTTCAGTGATGCCTTCCTGCTTACTCTCCTCCAGGCTGTGCGGGCAAGGCGGGAGGACCTTTTCCCCAGCAATGGTAAGAAGAGGCCCTCCCACCTGTCCCACCCTGATGGAGGTGGCAGAGGAGGTAAGTAACCGTGGGGCCATCCAGCGTGAAAGGGTCCAATGCCGGAAGAGGATGAACGAACTGCTTCACACCGCAGAAGTAAGTATCATGGCCCCACTGAACCTGGGTGTCCCCACAGAGTGTCACATGTGTGCCACTGCCATGCCAAAGACAGGGAGGTTGGGTAGGGATGAATGACGTGACATGAATGGATGAAAGTATGACCGAATTCACCCATGTCTGCAGCTCAGAACATGGCACCTATATGAGTGGCTCACTCAGTAGTGCACACAGAGCCTTCCCACCTTTCGGCACAGCACCCTTCTTGTATCTTGTTTTGGTTGTTGCCTTGCCATCCTTAATCTCTGCCTCTTTGCTCCTCTGGGCAAAGAGAGCCACAATGCTCGTGAGGTGAGTCAGACTGGTGGAGGAGTGCCAGATATGCGGACAATGACACAGGCTGAGGAGGAGGCCCTCGAACTGGCTGTGACAAATGTGGACCGTGCATTCGGTGCCGTTGAGCTCGGCTCCTGGGCGAACATGCGTCCATTTGATATACACAATGATCAGTGTGAAAATTGTACTGTTTGACACAATGCTGTCACAATCGTTAAATGCTTACCATAAAGACTGACAGTGTGCTCTTCTCATTATATCTTGCAGGTCAATGCTCTGAGTTGGCAATTGCAGCCCAGGACACCTCCTGCGCCTCTGAGGAAGAGACATCCTCAGAGGACACAGCGTCCCATGATACTCCCGCACTTACCACCAGCGCAGATGCAGTCACCTTGGTGGGAATCGGATGGGCTTACAGTCGTGTTCACAAGTTGGTGAGAGCACTGCACATGTGCCTGAGCAGCTGACCGAGGCTGAGACAGCCGAGGGCCCTGACAGTCAGAGGGCTGTGGGTGAGTAGGCCCATGCTGAGCCCCAGGCTGCTGCTGACCCCCTGTTGTGGACAGCACAGGGCATGCTGGAGCTGCAGCAGCAGTCGTGGCAACATCTGGTGGAGATGCTACAGGCCGTGCGCAGCCTTGAGTGGACGATGGGGGAGTCCATCCAGGTCATAACAGCTGCCATGTCCCAGGTATTTGAGCACATGGTGTTATACATGGAGATGGCGGTGGCCCTCCTGGTGAGCCACATTCCATTAATACACGCTCACCTGCCATGCCTCGCCGAGGCCATCAGATCTACAAATCAGCAGCGAGGTGCGAGAGGGACCAGGGGAATGGAGACTGCCCCTGCTCCTTCCCGGGAGAGCAGTGGAGACACACATGAGTAATACTGACATGGCAATGATGTTATTCCATACATTGGCACTTCTGAAAGGCCAATGATGTAATGAGAGGAGGCACAATTGATGTTCAAGCGACCCTTGAGCTGGAGGAGGTGAGCCTGCGTGCCATATCTGAGGTCCACCCTCAAGGTTCATTGATTGTGGCCACCGGTGGTGAGTCAAGCTCCAGCAGCCACTAAGTCTGAGGAGAGTTGTGCAGTGACGCAGGATTTCCCCAGCCGGTTGGAGCCATCCAGGTCCTCCACAGAGGACGACCGCCAGAGTCATTCACAGCCAAAGGGCAATGTGATCAGCAGCCTTCCTCCAGTCAGGCTGCGAGCGAAGAACCAGCACCATGAAGGAGCATCCGCAAGCGTTTCCAAAAAACACCGTGACACAAATGCATCTGCGCGGGTGACACAACAATGTAGAAAGGTTGAAATAAAAATCTTCTTCACTAACATGTGCGTTGCTTTAACTGTGTGACTGAAGTGTGCCAGCATGTACCGATTGTGCCTCCTCCCATTACATCATTGGCCTTTCAGAAGTGCCAAAGAATGGAATAACATCATTGCCATGCCAGCATTACTCATTTGTGTCTCCATTGATGCAGTAACATGGACAATGGCTCAGTATTCTGCTGCCAGTAATGGTGGACGCAAAGACGTTGCAGATACAGACTGCTGCACAACAGGTGAACAAGGGTGCAGTGTGGCGTGCAGAGCCCATGGTGATTCCTATGGCATGGAGAACCTTTCATCAATTAGGTGCTGCTGTGCATCAATAGCTCACTGCTCGCTCTGCCTGCAGCGCCTGGATGCTCTCTGTCCTCCTATGCACATTTTCCTGCTGTAAGTCCTCATCATCCGAAGATGAGTCCAGTTCTCATCCTGCAAGGCCTCCCCCTTATTGAGTGGATAGTTGTACAGAGTACAGCAGACAGCAACAATGCGAGCTACCCTTTCCGGCTCGTACTGCAGAGCACCACCTGATCTATCCAGGCAGCAGAAGTGCATTTACAGCATGCCATTCGCCTGCTCAATGGTGGCTCTTGTAGCTTCTTGGCTGGTGTATCTCTCCTCTGCAGCAATGGTGGGGTGTCTCGTTGGTATCAGGAGCCATGTCTGCAAGGGGTAGCCCTTGTTTCCAAGAAGCCACCCCTCCATCTGAGCCAATTCGGTGAACAGCAACAGCAGCTGGGACTGGCGCAGAATGAAGGCATCATGGCAGCTGCCTGGAAGGCGGGCACAGATTTGTATGAAGTGTTTCCGGTGATCACATATGAGCTGCACGTTGATTGAGTCAAAGTCCTTACAGTTTACGTATGCATGCTGGTTGCCCGCCGGGAGCCTTGATGACCACATGGGTGCAATCTATGACCCCTTACACCTGTGGGAATCCTGCGATGGAGCCGAAACCGATGACCCTCTGGGCTTGGCTTTCAGGGTCCATTGTAAAGTGGACGTAGTCACCAGCCCTTTGGGATAGGGTATTGGTGACCTCTCTGATGCAGTGGGTCACTGCTGACTGAGTGACCCCACAAAGGTCTCCGGTGGGTGCCTGAAATGATGCAGAGGCATAAAAATTAAGAGCCACTGTCACTTTGAGGGCCACAGGCATAGGATGTCCCCCGAAGCCCAATGGTTGCAGGTCATCATTCAGCAGGGCACAGAGATGTGTCACCACCTCTCTCGACATCTGTAGTCACCTCTGATACTGGCGCTCTGACATCTGCAGGTATGTCATGCGGGACCTGTAGATGCGCAGCAATCTGCAGTGGCAAGCTCTCCTTGGGTGTTGCTGCTCACGACCGGGGTCTTCTATGTGTGCTGCATCTGCCTGTTGGTTTTGTCTGCGGCGCATATGGATCCTCACGTGAAGTGGGAAAATGAATATAGGGTGAAACATCTCCAACACAAAGTTGCAATTAAACTTGGTTCCTTCACTTCTTCGAAGGTATCTAATAGAGCAGAGATTAATATTGACTGGTATATCAGGTGCTTTCATGCATCAACTATGTGGCACGACATTGCCCGTCTTAGCTCCCACTAAAAGTGGCACCGCATGACCACATGAAGATTGTACAAGCTGCATCGATTGACCCACCGGACATATAAGCTTTACATCCCTACCGTTTCTGACACTCTCCCCACATACAGGGTGACTTGAGTGCCATTGCTCCTTCACTGACAGAGGCAATCAATGACACAGAGCTGACAACCTTTACGGAGGGCGGAAAGCAATGGCTCCCTACACGCCTGCAGACATGCCCCCTGTAATCCCATCCCCCATCCCACCTCCATTCCAGTATGCACTTGTGCACCCTGTAATACCATTCCCCCCTGCCAGCTCCCTTCCAGTATGCAGAATTGAGACCCCAGTATATCCAGACTTACCTGCACTGTGAGCGAGTACTCCTATTTCTGATATCATGTTGGCTTTTCATATTCGTGAACAGGACGGCATGTGTCAGCTGCCCGATCAACGCAAAATGCAGAAGTGCGGAGCGACAGGCGGTGGGATGCATAATTAGGAAAGGTAAGTCGTTGTTTACATATGGTAATTGGGGTGCCGCAGCTGAGTGCTGGGAGGGTGTCGCCCTGTGGTAAAATGTGACAGGGCCTTCTCGGTGTCGAGGGTCAAGGCGGGTCTCTCCCTGCAGAAATTTACAGGACTCCCGTCACAACCCCTGATGTCGAAGGGCTGGTAAAATTCAGCCCCTTATAAGTAATTAAAAATCAAAGTCATTCACTCCTAATCAGAAAGACTTGCATAGACTTACAGCTCATATACAGAGTGGAAGAGCTCAAATGTAAGGAAGACCAGCCTAGAAAGTTTAGAACCGCATTTATAAAATTATTTAGAGGATTGGGGGAAGTTAAAAATGGCATACCATATTACTCTAAGGAAGGAAGCAGAGCCAGTGTGTTTGTATACACCTAGGAAAGTCCCACATCCACTTCTAGAAAAAGCAAAAAGGGAAATTGAATTAATGAAAAAAAAAGGAGTCATTTCACCTGTAACAAAACCTACAGGATGGTGCTCAGGTGTGGTTCCAGTGAAGAGACCTAATGGTGCAATTAGAATTTGTGTTGATTTCACACAACTGAATAAGGCAGTGGAAAGAGAAATACATCCAATGTCATCAGTAGATGAGAGTTTGGCAAAGCTAGGAAAGAGCTCAATTTTTACCAAATTAGACGCTAACAACGGATTTTGGCAATTACCCTTAGATGTGGAATCTAAGCTTCGAACAACATTTATAACACCATTTGAAAGATTCTGTTTTAACAGATTACCATTAGGAACAACATCAGCACCTGAGATCTTTCAACGGACGATGTCGAGGATTCTGGAAGGATTGGATGAAATTATTTGCCATATGGACCATGTCCTAATCCATGGAGATAATCAAAAAGAACATGATACTAGAATGGGAATAGTACTACCAAGATTGGAAGAAGCAGGTCTCACACTGAACGAAAAATGTGTTTTTTTGCAGCCAGTGGTAAAATTTCTTGGACATATAATGGGTTTGGTATTTGAGCAGATCCACAAAAGGCACAAGTGATAAGGGAATTCCCAAAGCCTAAAAATGTGATAGAGCTTCAGAGGTTTTTGGGAATAGTGAATCAAGTCAGAAAATTTCTACCCAATTTCGCCCTGATCAATGAGCCATTATGACAGTTGTTGAAAAACAACAATATTTGGTGTAGGAAAGAAGCCCAGCAAGAATCGTTCGAAAAAATAAAAGGAATGTTAATATCATCAGAGGTGTTAGCCCATTATGACCCAGAGGTATCCACCATCATAGTTCTGGATGTGTCATCTATGGGATTGGGAGCAGTGCTATTTCAAGTGCAGAGAGATGGGAGACACAGACCTGTATATTTTGCTTCTCGTTCATTAACAGAAACCGAACAGAGATATGCAGTCATAGAAAAGGAAGGGTTAGCAGCAACTTGGGCCTGTGAAAAATGTTCAGATTATGTCATAGGACTTCAATTTAAAATTGAAACACATCATAAACCATTAGTTACTCTATTAAACTCAGATGAGCTTGTGAAATTACCTCCAAGAATACAGAAGTTCAGGTTAAGATTGATGAAATTTAATGTGAAAACTGAATACATTCAAGGAAAACAGCAGATCACAGCAGAGGCTTTATCGCATATTTCAACAGCAAGACCAGAAAAAGGAGATATTTTTCTTCTCGAAGAAATAGAAGTTTTTGCTTTGACAATGGCAACAACTTTAACTGCTACAGTTCAAAAACTGAGTGAGATCAGGAATGAGGAGAAAACAGAAGAAGTTTGTGTGAAAATCAGGAAATATTGCTTGAACTGATGGCCAGAGTGCATACCACATGACCCTGTTCTAAGGCAGTATTAAGAACAGAGGGGTCATCTAAGCATTGTTGATGATTTACTGATCTACGATAAGAGATTAGTTATCGCTAGAGTCTTGAGATTAGACATCTTGGAGAGATTGCACCAAGGTCATCAGGGTGTTATGAAGTGTCGAGCCAGGGCAAGACCTTCAGTATGGTGGCCTGGTATATGGAAAGAAATTGAAGAGATGATATCGAGATGCATCACGTATGCTATCAATCGTCAGGAGACAAAAGAACCACTCATGTCTTCATCTTTTCCGTCTAGACCATGGGAGCATCTAGGAATGGATCTTTTTGAGCATAGAAGTAAAATGTTCCTAATAGTAGTTGATTATTATTCAAGGTGGATTGAAGTTAAACAGCTACAAGGTCAAAGTTCAGAAGCTGTAATCACATCCTTGAAAGAAATTTTACTACACATGGAATTCCAGATATTGTAATAACTGACAATGGGCCACAATTTACAAATGAATGCTTCAGAGAGTTTACAGAAGTATAAGGCTTTGTTCAAATCACTAGTTCGCCTCAGTACCCTCAGGCTAATGGTGAAGCTGAGAGAGGTGTAAGGACTGTGAAGGCATTGTTAAAATGAAGATCTTCAACTAGCAGTTCTAAGTTATTGATTGACACTACTTCAGAATGGTTTAGCCCTATGCAAATTGTTAATGAGGGCATGGCTGAAGACCCAACTTCCTACACTCACAAGTACACTCAAGTGACAATTACGTGCGGAAGACTTGGAAAAAGTGAGGGAGAGGGAGGATAGAGATCGGTCAAATCAATAACAAAATTATGACAGACATGACAGAACAAGAAACCTATCAGATGTCCAACCAGAGGAATCAGTTTGGTTTCGAGACCAAAATTGGTATGGAGAAGTGATCACGCAATCACCATATCCATGATTGTACACTGTCCAAACTGATCAAGGGATCATAAGAAGAAACAGAAGGTCATCGGTGGTGATACCAAAGAAGCAGCAAATACAGGCGAACCAATCATCTCAAAGATTTGGTGAACCAGCGATGCTGCAATCAGCCATCAACCCAGAGTAAAGGCCCGCTACCCGACCCAAACCCAACGGGACCCGACAACATGTGTCGGGTTCGGGTCAGGTCGGATCGGGCCCGGGCCGAGTCGGGCCGAGTCGGAGTCGTGCTCAGGTCAGGTCGGGCCAGACACACACGGTAAGTGCTCTGCAGGTAAGTATTAAAAATAAAAAACTTACCTGAGCTGGGAGTCTGGGGACGAAACTGAGTCTGCGCAGTGAGCAAGTGGCGTTACTATGACGTCATCACGCATGCACTACAGCTTTGTGGAGCTTCCTAGTCGGAAGGTAAGCAAAGGGATGGTCGGGTCGGGCTCGGCTCAGGTTGAGTGGGGTCGGGCTCGTGTCGGGTTGGGCTCGGGGCAAAATTGGAGGGACTCGGACCGGGTCGGGCTCGGGTCTGCTGTGGGTCGGTCGGGTTCTTTTTCCCGAACTAAGCAGGCCTTTAACCCAGAGGACAACCCGAATGAAGAACTTGAGCCATCCAACAGTTCTACTCAAGAACTCCAAAGTCAAAAGGAGTCAGAAGAAGACTCAAAACCTCAATATCCTTCAGCAGAACAAAGAACTCATTATGGCAGACTTGTAAAAATGCCACAGCAATTATCAATCTGAAAAGAGAAGTCAGAGACTTGGGGTCAGGGAGATGTAGTATAGTGTAATATAGTGAACATTGGGTGTTACTGGGCAGATTCTGTAAACAGACTGTGTGATCATCACAGGAAGTGATGTAATGTAAACTGTACAGACCCTTATGCAGAGCTGTAGAAGAAACCATAGATGCAAGACGGTTTCAATAAACCCCCATTATTTCAACCATCAGACTCTTATATGTTCTGTACTAAGCATTAATAGTTATCAGAATACTACACAGAGGCCTGGTATAATAGATCTTCACCCCCTTTACATTGCCCTAGGATATCTGTGTCTTTCCCAGGATGGGACAATTGGGCCTACACCTACAACACACACAGGTCCATTGTGCACATCATGCACATATATGAAAGAGGGAATTCCTTGCCTCCCAATTTTTTTATTTGCATCAACTTACATGGGGTGTTCAGATGCAAACTCTCTCAAGAAGCTGAAGATGTTTTGTACCAGGATTCCACTCTAGACTGCAGCAAAATTAAAGCTGCG
The DNA here is from genome assembly GCF_036365525.1 of Heterodontus francisci. Classification (NCBI taxonomy): domain Eukaryota; kingdom Metazoa; phylum Chordata; class Chondrichthyes; order Heterodontiformes; family Heterodontidae; genus Heterodontus; species Heterodontus francisci. Next base: position 25,257,390 of record NC_090395.1, read on the forward strand.
CTCACCATGGCATTGCAAGATTTTGTGAGACTGGCCTCTCCTCCTAAGTTTAATGGGCTTGTGGCAACTTCCAACAGAACAAAACAGTGAATGGTCAGTATCTACTTCATAAGCACTCCTTTCAGGTATTAGAGAATGCCAAAGAGAAAGTGACAAAAAGAATTAGCTACTTTTCACAGGAAGTCTGAAACATGGCCTAGCCCACACATAATTCTGCTCTACATGGTGTGGTTGACCTTTAATACTCCCTAAATTAGGCTAGGAAGCTACTCTATTTACAAATCCAATTTGAGAACACTTCCCACCATATTCTCAGGGCAACTAGAGATATGTATTATGCAACTGAAAGTGCTACTCACTGAAAACAATTTTTTTTTAAATGAAACAACAGATTTCTTTTGCAATTTTACCGGTACCAGTTTTTAAAGTTAGTAGACTAGAAACACAGGCAGGAGAGGGATGCAGGGAATGATCCAGGCACATAAATGGTGAGGTCTGAGGCATTGTTGATATTGGGTCTTGGGCCTCATTGCGATGGCACCAGAATGGTGCAACATCCTGCCAGCGAAGGGTAGAGAAGAGTAGAGAAAAATCTCTAACGTTGCAGTGGCCTACAAATAAGTGAGTCCAAGGTTGGGATCGGGATAGGTAGGGAGGTCCAGACAACTTGGGAAGGAGGTATGGTCGGAGTCACCGAGTGCAAGGGTTGGGATTGGGTCAGGGTCTGGGAGTTGGGGAAGAGCCTGGCAGATGGAGGTTCTGGGGTCAGGAATGGCACCGATTGAGAGGGTGGTTAAATGTGGAGTAGGAAGGAACACTCCTGATCCTCCTGGCTCCACATTCAGATGAGTTTCTTACTTTTTTGATCGGCAGGCAATCTCCAGCCTTGATTATCCTGAGTTCAGCCTGTGATACCAATGGAGATGGCTGCCTCAGGGGAAACCAACCTTGGAGAGGGAACCTGAAGCTGATGTCAGGCCACTTATTTGCATATGCAAATATTTTAACACGTGCTTCAGGTGGAGGTAAAGGATAGCGCTTGTTAATCTGTTAATTGTGTATCAATTGTTTGATTATATGCAGGTGGAGGGTGTTAACTGGGATCTTACTTAAGCACTTATAAGCAGACACTTACTGAGATTGGTGGAGGGTTTGTCATCCTTTTATTCTGTACAACAAATGTGAAACTGTGTAAAGATAGGTTCCAGCATTATCCTTCCATAACAAGCTTTCTTGAGTTTGACACCTCTTGTTTGTCCTTACCCAATATTGTGGGTGTCACACTTGCTGCCCACTGTCTTGGGATCTTACATATCTGCACAGCACCAAAAGAATTATCTTGCGAGGGACTTTGCCGAAAATATTAGGAAGAACTGCACTATAGCAGTGATTTACATATCCCTTACTGGACGTTGTTACAAAAGTGCCTTTGTGTTTTGTTAAATATATTTTTTGAGGATTCATTTTTGAAAGATTGAAGAAATGTTAAACTTTGGGGTTTTTAAAGAATTCATGTAAAGGCCACTTGACTTTGAAAAACAGTCCCTGGAAATGTTTTTTAAAAGGAACACTGAGCAGTCTTGTGAGGAAAGCAAGCCTTTCCCGGAAACCACCTGACTTTCAGCAACAATAACAAGCCTTTCCAGGAAACCACCTGACTTCCAGCTCAATAAACTACAGAGAACTTCGGACACCTTGAGAAGTTGTTTACAAAGAAGTGACAGGTCAAGATTGATGGAGTCAAAAGGTTGATTTCCTGTTGTCAGTTTCGCTTTTGAATTGTTTTGAGTTGGGGTTGGACTGGATAAATAGGCAGAGAACTTCCAAGGAAAGATGAGAACTTCCAAGGAAAGAAGAGAATTCCCAAGGAAAGAGAGAAGACCACAACCCAGCTCAGCTTTCCAGAACTTCTCTAAAAGGCGCTAAGAAGTCCACTGTGTCAACTCATCTTGTCTGCTGTTTTTGAAGAAAAGCCTGCTAAATTAATTTTCAATGCTGCCTTAAAAGAATTGTTCAAAAAGATCCCAGTGATCCGTCTACATATACTACATATACATATACAGACTGTATGCCAGTTTTGGAACACAACATATCTCATCTGCTGTTTCTTTAAGAATGAGCAAGAATTCAGCCCAAGTCTTTTTTTCATCTTTTTTTAAAGTTTTTTTTGTAACAGAGCTCTAAACAACAATCCCTTTTATTTTTCCAGTTAACCGGTATGTGTGAGGGGCTAAGATGAAAAGGGAACTTTTATATTTCAATCTGTATGTTTATGCTTTACTTCATTATTGTTTAAGACTTGTTTTATAATAAACTGATAATTTTGTTGTTTTTTGTTGGTTGGTGTGTTTTATTCTGGGATAGAAATAGATTGACTGTATCGGTAAGTGGGAAAAAATTTAAATATATTTTGTGACCCATGGAGAAATGGAACTAGAATAAACAGTGCACTCCTCCCGCCTCGGTCGTAACAACCTATCTAGTCTTTTTACCTTCCATTTGCAATGTATGTAGCTGAACTGTGAAGAGATTATCCATACCATAAAGCTGGGGTGGCTCTGCAAGGCAGTATCCATCTGAGAGAGCTAAGTGGCTGTGTGCAGTCATGTTGGCCTCTGGCCCTGTCCAGTGTTTCATTCATGTACCGTTTATTGTTCAGATTTTTTAAAATTCCTTGATTAGGCACTGAAAAAAAGGAAATCCAGTCATAACAAAATTAATCATTCAAAATTGAAATGCTACAACAGTAAAAATGTGAACACTATTATCTAAAACAGTTCAAACAGTGTACCCTGCACAATACCTCTCTATTTGGAAGTCCGATGCAGCTGTAAAAAAACTCAATAAATAAGGTTTCATCCTATTCTTTGGAACTTACAAATGCAAAGGTTACTTATAATGAGGCATGCATTTCATTAGAACAGATTCTCGTAAAAAAAACTATAGGATGTATGCAAATAGATTTCTGCAAATTATTAAATAGTAGAATGTAATTACATCTCTAACCAGTGGCATGACTTTTTGTATTTTGCATTTCATTTCAATGAGTGAATATTTTAAAGATAGTAATGATCAGTTTTGAATCACTTTTTCTTATTTATGTTTTATATTTGTTTTGTAAAACTTCATTCAATTACAAGCAAACAATCCTCTTCAATATTGTGTTCCTGATCGATTGTACATTGCATTCCGTTGGAATCTGATGTCATTCCTATTTGACATGGTTGCCACGAAAATACCACAAGCATAGTAAGAGAATATATTAAAAAATGAATTCATTCATGGGATGTGAGTATCATTGCCCATCCCTAATTGTCCTTGAGAAGATGGTGGTAATCTGCTTTCTTAAACCGCTGCTATCCGTGTAGTGTAGGTGCATCCACAGTGCTGCTAGGGAGGAAGTTCCAGGATTTTGGCACACCGACAAGTGAGGGAACGGCGATATAGTTCCAAATCAGATAGTGTGTGACATGGAGGGGAACTTACAGATGGTGGTGTTCCCATGCATCTGCTGCTCTTGCCCTTCTAGGCAGTAGAGGCCGTGGGTTTGGAGGTGCTGTCGTAGGACCCTTGGTGAGTTGCTGTAGCGCATCTTGTAGATGGTACACACTGCTGCCACTGTGTGTCGGAGGTGGAGGGAGTGAACATTTAAGGTGGTGGACAGGTTTCTGATCACTTGGGCTGCTTTGTCCAGGATGGTAACGAGCACTTTAGGTGTTGTTGAAGCTGCACTCATCCAGGCAAGGGGAGAGTATTCCATTGCACTCCTGACTTGTGCCTTTTAGGTGGTGGAAAGGCTTTGGAGGTCAGGACATGAATCAATCCCTGCAGAATTCCTAGCCTCTGAACTGCTGTTCTAGCCAAAGTATTTATGTGGTTGGTTCAGTTACGTTTCTGGTTGATGGTGACCCCAAGGATGTTGATAGTGAGCGATTCGACACTTGTAACACAAATGAATGTCAAAGGGAGGTGGTTAGACTCTTTCCTGCTGAGGATGGTTATTGCCTAGCATTTGTGTGGCATGAATGTTGCTGACCACCTATCAGTCTAAGCCTGGATGTTGTCCAGGTCTTGCTACAGGCAGGCCACTACCATGCATATTTGAATATGAATCTGGGATGTGCAGGAGTGCTCCCCTTGGCTACACAGCAGTCCCGACGTCTGTTTCCAGCATCCACATAGATCTCACCCATTGCCTCCTCTTGCTCCCACCATCTCCCCGATCGCCGACCACACTTCCTGATTGTCTCACATGCCTCCCATTCTCTCAACACCAACCTGAGATATCCTTCCAGTGACAGGGTAACCAAAAACCTAAATCATTTTCATCAGCGAGCTGCCTAGGGATGTGCAGCAAGAGTCTGCAGTATGCCTGTCTAGTGCCCAGATATCAATTATGCTCAGTATATTCACTAAGCCATAAGAGGAACCTGCAGATTCTTATTCTAATGCTGACACCTGTACAGGCATAACTTCAACTGTATACGTACAGGAATGACCAATCACCCACCAGTCATGGTACTGTTGAGCAAAAGTACAGCACTACACTAATTAATCCCTTAAGGATACAAGGAGTGTTCAGTCTGGGCTCTGCTTTCTTACTTCAGTGACCCTGTTTACATTGCACAATCTCACAGTGATAAACTTCCACAGGTACCAGTTCTATGCATCCAAAGAGCTCTCAATTACTTTCTGAATTTATATTTTTTGTGCTCATTATGGTGATAGATTGCATTGCTGGGAATTGGATAAACAAATCTATTTTTTCTGCACTTTCAGGTCAGGTATGGCACAGGCCTTGCACTGACCAACTTGAGAATAGCACCCACTGATGTTCTGGTGTGACATTTTATTCCTCACACTAGCCATCCTTATTTTCTTTCCGATTGAGAGAGCCGATTTTGTAATTTTTTTATGCCAAATTAGAAACACTTTTGTGCTATAGGTTTATGCACATTAGGAGACTGCCAAAGACCATTACAGCCAGCAATCTGTACGTTGGAAGCTTTGGTGGAGGAGGCAGAGAGGAAGAGAGATGTCAGCTATTCACAAGGGCTCAATAGGCTCACGAGAGAAACTTTACAAAGGCAGTGGAACCAGATAGCCATAGTGGTCAATCCCAGTAGTCTAGCCCCAAGGACCTGGATGCAGTGCCGCACAAGGTTCAATGACCTCACATGAGTTGCCAAGGACAGTTAATGTATTTTCAAAAGCCATATCCCACCAAAGCGTCACACCCCCATCGTTTACCTACCAACAATCTCTATCAATCATGATTCACACACAACATTCATAGTTTCACCTCACCCTCATACATTTAACACTGCTCCAAGCCTCAAACACCCACAGTTCACAGGTTGTACACACTGCCGGCTATTCAACCATGTCAGCCACATCAATACATTGCACCATACTCACTTACACACTTCCCTCTCACTTGCAGGAATAGGTAGCGCATAACCGGAGGCAGCAGGAGCTAACTGGCGGAGGCAGGCACAGATCACACTTGCAGACCGTTCATGATGGAGCATCTGATGCCTCAGCTTCCATTGCAGAACAAACAGAAGCCACCCAATGTCTGGGTGCTGCAGTGGAATCTCAGTCTGAAGTCTTGCTGCCACGCAAGCTCAGACTGCTGCCATCATGGCTGCAGATACCCATATTCAGAGGTGCCATTGCAGTCCAGCAATCTGTCCTCCAACAGATTATTATTATTGCTGAGGTGCTGCCCTGGGGGTGTGGCAATGGCTCTGTGGAGCACGACTCTGCAGTCCTCTCTCAGGATGGCAGCCTTTGACCTCCCACCATTAGTACTCTGCCGTGTCCCTGCTGTTGCCTGCCAGCCCAGCCAACCAAGATTGCTGCTGCCCTTGCCAAGCTGATGCTGTCTGAAGCCAGGCTTTGTACGGTCATAGCTGCTTGAGATTGTCCTGCAAGGCCCTCTGCAGTTTCCCTCATAGAAAATCAGCAACCTTCCAACAGTCATACTGCAGTCACCGGAGTAGCACAGTGTAGGAGCACGAGAACAGGCAATGCCACCTGCAAGATAGGCACTAAGGGAATGCACAAAGGTGATTAGTTGACTTTTATATACAATATGGCATGGTCTGATTTATAAATTTTGTTTGGGATATTTATTTTGTCGAAGCTTTTACTTCAGCATTGTGGCCAAGTGGACGCTGTGATTGTCAGCAACAGAGGGAAAGTAAGGTGCGGGACTACTGGTGAGTGGGGAATTGGGGTTGCGTTCACTGGTATTACTGTCGTATGAGTCGATCACAGACAGCTTTGTCAGAAAGGGACTGTGTTGGTTCCCTCCTCCCATCTTCTTCCTCCTCCTGTTAATCCTCCTCCTCAGCAGGTCACCGTATAGCTGATTGCAATGGCTGTGCCCTCATGATGGTGAGGTTGTGCATCATGTAGCAGACCATGACGAATCTTGACATGCACTTTGCTGCGTACTGCAGGGCTCCTCCAGAGCAGTCCAAGTGAGGAAGCATTTTTTTCAGCACCCTGATGATCTGGTGTCAAATCAGTTAGATGCTGATTGATGCCATGATCTGCCAATCTGCATACTCCTTGCATGTGTGTTAACGCCCTCACCAAAATGGCACCCGGCGTGGCTCACAGCAGAAGTGTGCACATGTGTGGCAAATGCCACCTTAGAGACAAAACTGGACTCATAGCATTAAAAAGCCCAGGTCGATGGAGCTGGATTTTGCAGCCAGGGTGCCTTGCTTAATCCTAATTTGTATTATTCTTTCAAAAAATTTTGCAAGAGAGATTAATCATCTCCTGTTTTTGTTAACAGAAAATGTAAATACACTAATTATTGACTCCTATGAGACAGAGAGAGGGAAAGGAAAATAGAGAGGAACCGAGCTTCTTTTCTCATCTCTGAGTTATTTTTTTAAAAAAGCAAATTGAATTTTGAATGTAAATAAAGCATATTTGAGGGAAATGCAGGGAAGAGGGCAAGGAGGGAATCTACACACTAAGGGGAGGGAGTGGCAATGAGGAGGGAGTGGATGGAATGGTATGATTTAGATTTAGATTTAGTGATACAGCACTGAAACAGGCCCTTCGGCCCCACCGAGTCTGTGCCGACCATTAACCACCCATTTATACTAATCCTACACTAATCCCATATTTCTACCACATCCTCACCTGTCCCTATATTCCCCTACCACCTACCTATACTAGGGGCAATTTATAATGGCCAATTTACCTATCAACCTGCAAGTCTTTTGGCTGTGGGAGGAATGTGACAGCAGAATGAGTATGAAGGAGGAGAGAGCTGAATGGATAATTCAAAGGGAAAGAGATGGGACAGTGATTGGGAATGAATAAGGATAGCAATGGAGTGAAGACATGATTAAAAAGGGAAGTAATGTGAAGTTGAAATGGGAGTGAGGGGGTAATGAGAGGAAGAGGTGAAAAGAGGTTCATTGAGGGCTACAAGCCACATTTGCTCCACAACCCACTTCGGAAAATGTAGGTTTCATCCCTTAGCACCACACTGCACCACACCACATCATACTGCACTACATTGCACCATATTGTGTCACCCATCAGATCTGAAAGAAGAAAAGGGAAAAAAGACTGGAATAGAAACAGAGGAATACAGACAGAAATGCAAAAATAAGAGTTAGACAAGAGAGGAAAAAGAGATACACAGAAGCAAAAGACGAGTGACAAATAATTAAATTAGACAGTATCTTTTATATTTTAAGTGTAGTGTATTACTCTGCATCAGCCTGCTGACTATTTTTTCTCTTTGTTTCAGTAGCACACATGTACTCTATTTCTCATGTTAAAACAGGTACTTTTTTTTTTACCTCATGTAACTTTAAGAGCTTCTTAACAATGAACTGTACAAATCCAGGTCACAAGAAATCCAGCTGTACTGGGCAGTAACTGAGTGAGATAGCAGATTCCTCTCAATCCACATCCTGTTACATTGCAGTACCCCCCAGCCTCATTGCAATATTCACCATTCCCTTCTTGTTTACCAGTTGCCCCTCCTATCTACCACAATGCCTCTCCTGTACAGCAGCTTGCCTTTTTCCCACCGTTTTCTCTCCTATCTATCAGTTTTCCCTTCTCTCCACCAGTTTCTCTCTTGGTGTCCAGCAGTTTCCATTCCTGTCCACCTGTTAACCATCTCCCTGTCATCCAGTTGCCATCCTATCCAGCAATTTTTCTTACATTCATTCAATTTTCCTTCCTGTCCTCCATTTAGAATATAGCTGTCATCTTCGTCACCAGAATTCCATAAAAATTAAGTGATTTTTTAAACATGCACAGCCAGTGTGATTACAGGCCTTGACTAATGGAAAGAGGAGCCAATGGTCAGGAATTATTGGGTGGGGGCACAGAGGCAGTGGAAACTATTACCAGTGGTCATACATATTTTATTATTAAGAAACCTGGATAAAGAGCAATGGCCCACAGGATAGGACACTGTCAAGGTTGAAAAGAATAGGAGATAAATCAGGAAGCAGAGAAAAGAACATGTTTCTATAACTTCTTTCATGTTTACTGGAGGCCCCAAAGCATGTTTTCAATCAATTACTTACTTTTGAAGTGTGGTCACTATTGTTATGTAGGAAAGTACAGCAGCCAATTTATTTAAAGAAAGGTGCCAGCAAAAGAGATAAACAACCAGTTATTCTGCTTTTGGTGATAAATATTGGTTGAGGCAGAATGTTCAGCAGGCCAGTGTGAGAACTTCCTGCTCTTTTTAAAATGCTATTGTGGGCCTTTAGCATCTCAGCTGAAAGATGGCACCTTGAACAATACAGCACCCTTGCAGGGCTGCACTGCAATGTCAGACCACATACTCAAAACCTGGAGTGAGGTTTGAACCTTCAACCTTTCAGCTTTGGAAAGGGAAGAGTTACCAATGAGTCAAGCTGATGCAGTAGTGGCTATTATTTCAAGAGATAAATACATCAAAATCAGTTCTGTGTGAAACTAACCCCAGATTTGGGTCTGATCTGGTACCATTTCAGAATTGGAATGTCCATGTTACTTATACTAACCAAAGTTGCTGTTGGGGATCATTTGAACATTCACTATGACTTGACTATAAGGGATTTGCTTAGTGACTCACAGGAAGTAATGGAGTGAATTTACTGAAAGTCACTGACACTGTCTTTCACATTCCAAGTTCCGAGAATTAAATGCCTGAGCTTTGGTTTTTGATATTTGGCGCTTAGAAGGAATGAAGCAATCTGTTTTAAAGCACATTTCATATTTTGTTTCTTTTTAACAAATATATAATAAGCATTGCCAGATGCTTGAGACTTGGAGACACTGTTATATAACAGTATGGAGCAACAGAAAATCATGTCAAGTAATTTTCATCTTCGTTGAGAAATGAACTGTGGAAAATATTGGAGTAGGATTTCTCACCAGATCAAAGTAACTCCTTTCACTCAACCAGACAGCTTGAGTTGATAAATAGGGTAAAGATTGAACTTCACTGTATAAAACAGACATACTGGGGACCAGTTTTGGAAACCAATATCCTATGACCAAAGGATGCCTGATAGATAGACAACCCATTATTGGGTCAGGTCATTTTTCAGGCATTCCTAATGGCTACCTGAAATAGGCATCAGGTTCCTTAAATATGTAAGTGAGGGCATAATGCCTGTTATAGGCTCACTCTGCTAAATTGTATATTGCAACCGGTTTGGCTCTGCTCAGGATTCTTAAGCTAAAAACAATTAATGCTACTAGGAGAGATTGCTGAGACTTCAGTAATTTTAATATTAACTCATGTACTACATTTTAACTGGATACAGATTTACGTAAGTCTATGTGATTCCTCTGAAGCCATGCTGCTTCTCTCACATGTGATCTCTTACATCATCATGGTGGGAGGTATCCCTCACACTGGGCTGGATTTTACCAAGCACATGACGACGGGCTCCGTTGGGGGGATGAGTGGGAGCGGTGATGGATGGAAAAATGGTTCCGGCAGCAGTCCATCACAGAGGCCGATGCCGGGAAGGCCCGGCCTGATCCTCCCAGCAGTGGAGAGGCTCTGTGGTGGCCTCCCCGCCACCCAGCGATGGAACCCAGAATTAAATATGTCAATTAATTAAATGAATAATTTCCAATACACATACCTGGGATCTTATAGGCCCGCCACGAGCTTCAGAGCGGCATCCGGCACTTCTGCACCTTCAATTCCCTGTCCATGGAAAGCCAGCATGACACTGCTGGGGAGGGGGGGGAGGAGTTAATATTTTCTGTGGTGAGGGGAGATAGGTTCAAATAAGTATATTGGTTGTCGGGGATGGTGGGAAGGGGTGAACTTTAAACTTTGTGCAGTTTGGGGGGAAGGTCAGATTTAAAAGGTAAGTGTTTTGGGGGGGAAGGGCAAATAGTTAATGTCATTGTTATTGGGGGTGGGTAAGGGGCATTAGAAATTTATTTCATAAATTTTGGAGGATATTTCTTTAAAAATACAAACTGACCGGTAAGGCTGGCTGTCCTTTAAAAATGACACCACTGCTTGCACGCAGGCAGCCGACACATTGCCGGGGACGGACAGCCCGCCTCCTCCACGGGATTGGGGGGCGGGCGTGACTCCTTGGCTATTTAAATGCACGGCAGCTCTTTGGCCAATCAGGCGGGCCGCCTTTTTTTATCTTGTTGTTGACATCAATGGCAGGGTCTTAAAATCCAGTTCACCATCTCAAACATTATCCCTTTCAAACCGTTATACTACACTTACCTTCAGGCCACTGCCGGTGTGATGGTCAACTCAATATTGGTTTTCTTTCTTTCTTCAAATGGGTTAACTGCCTGTGGAAATTGGACAGGCTCATTCAAATAATGCTAATGAGGCCTGGGGCCTGAGCTTGGGCCTCCTACATGGCCCATGTGTAGCATCCACGTCACACCTGAAACATCCCAAAAGGAATTTCAAACCCAGAATGTCCATTTCCGACTGAAACTAAGTATAATGAGAGAGATGGTGCTGTCCACACAAGTCGAGAAAACTCGGGGTTCCTCAAAAAAGCAATGGGGTAGAAATTTGTTTCATGCAATAGCAGAACATAAACCACAGCAAATCGGCCACTCATTTTACACTGCACCTGGTTTACATCTGGCGCAGTTAACACATCGCTCAGACTACATCCCGCTCAGAGTGCACACTGACTACTTTATATTCTGGGAGGTCTAAGCACTGTTTGGTCTATACATGCCCAGTTCATACTCCACCCTATCTGCATATCACCCGGTTCATACTCCACCCAGTCTACATACCGCCTGGTTTACACTAAACTGGGTCTACACACCGCCTGGTTTATACTATGCCCGGTTAGCACACCGCCCGGTTTATACTCCACCCAGTCTAGACACCGCCTGGTTAACACTAAATTGGGTCTACACACCGCCCGGTTCATACTCCACCCAGTCTATATACCACCTGGTTTACACTAAACTGGGTCTACACACCGCCCGGTTCATACTCCACCCAGTCTATATACCACCTGGTCTACACTAAACTGGGTCTACACACAACCTGGTTTATACTATGCCCGGTCAGCACACTGCCCCGTTTATACTCCACCCAGTCTACACACCGTCTGGTTTACACTAAACTGGGTCTACACACCACCTGGTTTATACTCCACCCAATCTACACACCACCTGGTTTATACTACGCCCAGTTAGCACACTGCCCGGTTTATACTCCACCCAGTCTACACACCGTCTGGTTTACACTAAACTGGGTCTACACACCACCTGGTTTATACTCCACCCAATCCACACACCACCTGGTTTATACTACGCCCAGTTAGCACACCACCCGGTTTATACTCCACCCAGCCTAAACACCGCCTGGTTTACACTAAACTGGGTCTACACACTGCCCGGTTCATACTCCACCCAGCCTAAACACCGCCTGGTTTATACTAAACTGGGTCTACACACCACCTGGTTTATACTACGCCCGGCCAGCACACCGCCCGGTTTATACTCCACACAATCTACACACTGCCCGGTTTATACTCTGCCAAGTTTACACACCGCTTGGTTCAAACTCTGCCAAGTTTGCACACCAGCCGGTTTATACTCCGCCCAGTCTACACACTGCCTGGTTTATATCCACCCAGTCTACACACCGCCCCATTCATACTCGGCCCAGACTACATACTGCCCGGTTTATACTCCGCCCAGTCTACACACCGCCCTGTTCATACTCGGCCCAGTCTACACACTGCCCGGTTTATACTCCGCCCAGTCTACACACCGCCCTAAACATACTCGGCCCAGTCTACACACTGCCCGGTTTATACTCCGCCCAGTCTACACACCGCCCGGTTCATACTTGGCTCAGTCGACACACCGCCCGGTTTATACTCCACCCAGTCTACATAACGCCCGGTTCATATTCTGCCCAGTCTACACACCACCTATATTATACTATACCTGGTCTACACACCGCCCAGTTTCTACTCTGCCCAGTCAAAACACCGCCCGGTTCATACTCCAGCCTGCCTAGACACCGCCCGGTTTATACACCATCCAGTGTACGAACCCCCCAGTTTATATTCTGCCCAGTTTACACTCCGCCCGATTTATACTCCGCCCAATCTCCACACGGCCCGGTTTATAATCGACCCAGTCTACACACCGACTGGTTTATACTCCGCCCAGATTACACACTACCGGGTTTGTAATCCGCCCACCCGACACACTGCCTGATTTATACTCCACACAGTCTACACACCGACCAATATATACACCGCCCAGTCTACACACTGCCCGGTTTATACTCCGCCCGGTCTACACACTGCCAGGATTGTACTCCGCTCGGTCTACAAACTGCCAGCTTTATACTCCGCCCAGTCTACATACTGCCAGGTTTATAATCCGCCCAGTCTACACACTGCCAGGTTTATACTCTGCTCGGTCTACACACTGCCCGGATTATACTCTGCCCGGTCGACACACTGCCAGCTTTATACTCCGCCCGGTCAACACACTGCCAGGTTTATACTCTGTTCGGTCTACGCACTGCCCGGTTTATACTCCGCCCGGTCTACACACTGCCAGCTTTATACACCGCCCGGTCTACACACTGCCACTTTTATACTCCGCCCAGTCTGCACACTGCCCAGTTTATACTCCGCTCGGTCTACACACTGCCCGGTTTACATTCCGCCCAGTCTGCACATTGCCCGGTTTATACTCCGCCCAGTCTACACACTGCCCAGTTTATACTCCGCTCAGTCTACACATTGCCCGGTGTATACTCCGCCCAGTCTACACACTGCCAGGTTTATAGTCTGCTCGGTCTACACACTGCCAGATTTATACTCTTCCCAGTCTACACACTGGTCAGTTTATACTCCACTCAGTCTACACATCGCCGGGTTTATACTCCGCCCAGTCTACACACAGCCCGGTTTATACTCCGCCCAGTCTACACACTGTCTGGTTCATACTCCGCCCAGTCTACACACTGCCCGATTTTTACTCCACTCGGTCGACACACCACCAGGTTTATACTCCGCCCAGTCTACACAGTGCCCGATTTATACTCCACTCGGTCGACACACCACCAGGTTTATACTCCGCCCAGTCTACACAGTGCCCGGTTTATATTCCGCCCAGTCTACACACTGTCTGGTTCATACTCAGCTCAGTATACACACTGCCCGGTTTATACTCCGCCCAGTCTACACACTGTCTGGTTCATACTCCGCCCAGTCTACACAGTGCCCGGTTTATACTCCGCTCGGTCGATACACCACCAGGTTTATACTCCGCCCAGTCTACACAGTGCCCGGTTTAAACTCCGCTCGGTCTACACACTGCCAGGTTTATACTCTGCTCGGTCTACACACTGCCAGGTTTATACTCCGCCCAGTCTACACAGTGCCCGGTTTAAACTCCGCTCGGTCTACACACTGCCCAGTTTATACTCGGCTCGGTCGACACACTGCCAGCGTTATACTCCGCCCAATCTACACAGTGCCCGGTTTATACTCTGCTCGGTCGACACACTGCCAGCGTTATACTCCGCCCAATCTACACAGTGCCCGGTTTATACTCCGCTCGGTCGATACACCACCAGGTTTATACTCCGCCCAGTCTACACAGTGCCCGGTTTATACTCCGCTCGGTCGATACACCACCAGCTTTATACTCCGCCCAGTCTACACAGTGCCCGGTTTAAACTCCGCTCGGTCGATACACCACCAGGTTTATACTCCGCCCAGTCTACACACTGCCAGGTTTATACACTGCTCGGTCTGCACACTGCCAGGATTATATTCTGCCCGGTCTACACACTGCCCGGTTTATACTCCGCCCGGTATACACACTGCCAGGTTTATACTCCGCCCGGTCTACACACCGCCCGGTTTATACTCCACTCGGTCTAGACACCGCCCGGTTTATACTCCGCTCGGTCTACACACTGCCCGGTTTATACTCCGCCCGGTCTACACACCGCCCGGTTTATACTCCGCCCGGTCTAGACACCGCCCGGTTTATACTCCACTCGGTCTAGACACCGCCCGGTTTATACTCCGCCCGGTCTACACACTGCCCGGTTCATACTCCGCCCGGTCTACACACCGCCCGGTTTATACTCCGTTCGGTCTACACACCGCCCGGTTTATACTCCGCTCGGTCTACACACTGCCCGGTTGATACTCCGCTCGGTCTACAAACTGCCCGGTTTATACTCCGCTCGGTCTGCACACGGCCAGATTTATACTCGGCTCCGTCTACACACGGTCCGGTTTACACTCCGCCCGGTCTACACACCGCCCGGTTTATACTCCGCCCGGTCTACACACCGCCCGGTTTATACTACGCTCGGTCTACACACTGCCCGGTTTCTACTCCGCCCGGTCTACACATTGCCCGCTTTATACTCCGCCCAGTCTACACATTGCCCAGTTTATACTCCGCTCGGTCTACACACCGCCCGGTTTATACTACGCTCGGTCTACACACTGCCCGGTTTCTACTCCGCCCGGTCTACACATTGCCCGGTTTCTACTCCGCCCAGTCTACACATTGCCCGCTTTATACTCCGCCCAGTCTACACATTGCCCAGTTTATACTCCGCTCGGTCTGCACACTGCCCGGTTTATACTCCGCCCAGTCTACACACTGCCCAGTTTATACTCTGCTCGGTCTACACACTGCCAGGTTTATACTGCGCCCAGTCTACACATTGCCCGCTTTATACTCCGCCCGGTCTACACACTGCCCAGTTTATACTCCGCTCGGTCTACACATTGCCCAGTTTATACTCCACTCGGTCTACACACCGCCAGGTATATACTCCGCCCAGTCTACACACTGCCCGGTTTAGACTCTGCTCGCTCTATACATTGCCCTCTTTATACTCCGCCCAGTCTACACACGGCCCAGTTTATAATCGACCCAGTCTACACACCGACTGGTTTATACTCCGCCCAGATTACACACTACCGGGTTTGTAATCCGCCCACCCGACACACTGCCTGATTTATACTCCACACAGTCTACACACCGACCAATATATACACCGCCCAGTCTACACACTGCCCGGTTTATACTCCGCCCGGTCTACACACTGCCAGGATTGTACTCCGCTCGGTCTACAAACTGCCAGCTTTATACTCCGCCCAGTCTACATACTGCCAGGTTTATAATCCGCCCAGTCTACACACTGCCAGGTTTATACTCTGCTCGGTCTACACACTGCCCGGATTATACTCTGCCCGGTCGACACACTGCCAGCTTTATACTCCGCCCGGTCAACACACTGCCAGGTTTATACTCTGTTCGGTCTACGCACTGCCCGGTTTATACTCCGCCCGGTCTACACACTGCCAGCTTTATACACCGCCCTGTCTACACACTGCCACTTTTATACTCCGCCCAGTCTGCACACTGCCCAGTTTATACTCCGCTCGGTCTACACACTGCCCGGTTTACATTCCGCCCAGTCTGCACATTGCCCGGTTTATACACCGCCCAGTCTACACACTGCCTGGTTTATACTCTGCTCGGTCTACACACTGCCCGGTTTATATTCTGCTCGGTCTACACACTGCCTGGTATATACTCTGCTCGGTCTACACACTGCCCGGTTTATATTCTGCTCGGTCTACACACTGCCAGATTTATACTCTTCCCCGTCTACACAATGGTCAGTTTATACTCGGCTCGGTCTACACACCACCAGGTTTATACTCGGCTCGGTCTACACACTGCCCGGTTTATACTCCACTCGGTCGACACACCACCAGGTTTATACTCCGCTCGGTCTACACACTGCCCGGTTTATACTCGGCTCGGTCTACACACTGCCCGGTTTATACTCTGCCCGGTCTACACACTGCCCGGTTTATACTCCGCCCGGTCTACACACTGCCCGGTTTATACTCCGCCCGGTCTACACACTGCCCGGTTTATATTCCACCCGGTCTACACACTGCCAGGTTTATACTCCGCCCGGTCTACACACTGCCCGGTTTATACTCCACCCGGTCTACACACTGCCAGATTTATACTCTTCCCAGTCCACACACTGCCCAGTTTATATTCTGCTCGGTCTACACACTGCCAGCTTTATACTCCGCCCGGTCTACACACTGCCCAGTTTATACTCCGCCCGGTCGACACACTGCCCAGTTTATACTCTGCTCGGTCTACACACTGCCCGGTTTATACTCCACCCGGTCTACACACTGCCCGGTTTATACTCCACCCGGTCTACACACTGCCCAGTTTATACTCCGCCCGGTCGACACACTGCCAGGTTTATACTCGGCTCGTTCTACACACTGCCCGGTTTATACTCCGCCCGGTCTACAAACTGCCAGGTTTATACTCTGCTCGGTCTACACACTGCCCAGTTTATACTCCGCCCGGTCTACACACTGCCCGGTTTATACTCCGCCCGGTCTACACACTGCCAGGTTTATACTCTGCTCGGTCTACACACTGCCCAGTTAATACTCCGCCCGGTCTACACACTGCCAGGTTTATACTCCGCCCGGTCTACACACTGCCAGGTTTATAGTCCGCCCGGTCTACACACTGCCAGACTTATACTCTGCCCAGTCTACACACTGCCCGGTTTATATTCTGCTCGGTCTACACACTGCCAGATTTAAACTCTTCCCAGTCTACACACTGCCAGTTTATACTCTGCTCGGTCTACACACTGCCAGGTTTATACTCCGCCCGGTCGACACACTGCCCAGTTTATACTCTGCTCGGTCTACACACTGCCCGGTTTATACCCCGCCCGGTCTACACACTGCCAGCTTTATACTCTGCTCGGTCTACACACTGCCCAGTTTATACTCTGCTCGGTCTACACACTGCCGGCTTTATACTCCGCCCGGTCTACACACTGCCAGGTTTATACTCCGCCCGGTCTACACACTGCCCGGTATATACTCCGCCCGGTCTACACACTGCCAGCTTTATACTCTGCTCGGTCTACACACTGCCCAGTTTATACTCTGCTCGGTCTACACACTGCCAGCTTTATACTCCGCCCGGTCTACACACTGCCCGGTTTATACCCCGCCCGGTCTACACACTGCCAGCTTTATACTCTGCTCGGTCTACACACTGCCCAGTTTATACTCTGCTCGGTCTACACACTGCCGGCTTTATACTCCGCCCGGTCTACACAAAGCCAGGTTTATACTCCGCCCGGTCTACACACTGCCAGGTTTATACTCCGCCCGGTCTACACACTGCCCGGTATATACTCCACTCGGTCGACACATCGCCAGGTTTATACTCGGCTCGGTCTACACACTGCCCGGTTTATACTCGGCTCGGTCTACACACCACCAGGTTTATACTCGGCTCAGTCTACACACCACCAGGTTTATACTCGGCTCGGTCTACACACTGCCCGGTTTATACTCGGCTCGGTCTACACACTGCCCGGTTTATACTCCGCCCGGTCTACACACTGCCCGATTTATACTCCACTCGGTCGACACACTGCCCGGTTTATACTCCGCCCGGTCTACACACCACCAGGTTTATACTCGGCTCGGTCGACACACTGCCCGGTTTATACTGCGCTCGGTCGACACACTGCCCGGTTTATACTCCGCCCGGTCAACACACTGCCCGGTTTATACTCTGCTCGGTCTACACACTGCCCAGTTTATACTCCGCCCGGTCTACACACTGCCCGGTTTATACTCTGCTCGGTCTACACACTGCCCAGTTTATACTCCGCCCGGTCTACACACTGCCCAGTTTATACTCCACCCGGTCTACACACTGCCAGGTTTATACTCCGCCCGGTCTACACACTGCCAGACTTATACTCTGCCCAGTCTACACACTGCCCGGTTTATATTCTGCTCGGTCTGCACACTGCCAGATTTATAGTCTTCCCAGTCTACACACTGCCCAGATTATACTCTGCTCGGTCTACACACTGCCAGCTTTATACTCTGCTCGGTCTACACACTGCCAGGTTTATACTCCGCTCGGTCTACACACTGCCCGGTTTATACTCGGCTCGGTCTACACACTGCCCGGTTTATACTCCGCCCGGTCTACACACTGCCAGGTTTATACTCGGCTCGGTCTACACACTGCCAGGTTTATACTCTGCTCGGTCTACACACTGCCCAGTTTATACTCCGCCAGGTCTACACACTGCACGGTTTATACTCCGCCCGGTCTACACACTGCCAGGTTTATACTCTGCTCGGTCTACACACTGCCCAGTTTATACTCCGCCCGGTCGACACACTGCCCGGTTTATACTCCGCCCGGTCTACACACTGCCCGGTTTATACTCCACCCGGTCTACACACTGCCAGACTTATGCTCTGCCCAGTCAACACAGCACCCGGTTTATATTCTGCTCGGTCTACACACTGCCAGATTTATACTCTTCCCAGTCTACACACTGCCCAGTTTATATTCCGCTCGGTCTACACACTGCCAGCTTTATACCCCGCCCGGTCTACACACTGCCCAGTTTATACTCCGCTCGGTCGACACACTGCCCAGTTTATACTCTGCTTGGTCTACACACTGCCCAGTTTATACTCCGCCCGGTCTACACACTGCCCGGTTTATACTCCACCCGGTCTACACACTGCCAGCTTTATACTCTGCTCGGTCTACACACTGCCAGCTTTATACTCCGCCCGGTCTACACACTGCCAGGTTTATACTCTGCTCGGTCTACACACTGCCAGCTTTATACTCCGCCCGGTCTACACACTGCCAGGTTTATACTCTGCTCGGTCTACACACTGCCAGCTTTCTACTCCGCCCGGTCTACACACTGCCAGATTTTATACTCTGCCCAGTCTACACACTGCCCGGTTTATATTCTGCTCGGTCTACATACTGCCAGATTTATACTCTTCTCAGTCTACACACTGCCCAGTTTATACTCTGCTCGGTCTACACACTGCCAGCTTTATACTCCGCCCGGTCTACACACTGCCAGGTTTATACTCTGCTCGGTCTACACACTGCCAGCTTTATACTCCGCCCGGTCTAAACAGTGCCAGGTTTATACTCTGCTCGGTCTACACACTGCCCAGTTTATACTCTGCTCGGCCTACACACTGCCAGCTTTATACTCCGCCCGGTCTACACACTGCCAGATTTATCCTCTACCCAGTCTACACACTGCCCGGTTTATATTCTGCTCGCTCTACACATCGCCAGGTTTATACTCCGCCCAGTCTACACAATGCCCGGTTTATACTCCGCCCGGTCTACACATCGCCAGATTTATACTCTGCCCAGTCTACACACTGCCCGGTTTATATTCTGCCCGGTCTACACACTGCCAGATTTATACTCCGCCCAGTCTACACACTGCCCGGTTTATACTCCGCTCGGTCTACACACTGCCAGATTTATACTCCGCCCAGTCGACACACTGCCCGGTTTATTCTCCGCTCGGTCTACACATCGCCAGGTTTATACTCCGCCCAGTCTACACACTGCCCGGTTTATACTCCGCTTGGTCTACACACTGCCAGCTTTATACTCCGCCCAGTCTACACACTGCCCAGTTTATACTCTGCTCGGTCTACACACTGCCAGCTTTCTACTCCGCCCGGTCTACACACTGCCAGATTTTATACTCTGCCCAGTCTACACACTGCCCGGTTTATATTCTGCTCGGTCTACATACTGCCAGATTTATACTCTTCCCAGTCTACACACTGCCCAGTTTATACTCTGCTCGGTCTACACACTGCCAGCTTTATACTCCGCCCGGTCTATACACTGCCAGGTTTATACTCTGCTCGGTCTACACACTGCCAGCTTTATACTCCGCCCGGTCTAAACAGTGCCAGGTTTATACTCTGCTCGGTCTACACACTGCCCAGTTTATACTCTGCTCGGTCTACACACTGCCAGCTTTATACTCCGCCCGGTCTACACACTGCCAGATTTATCCTCTGCCCAGTCTACACACTGCCCGGTTTATATTCTGCTCGCTCTACACATCGCCAGGTTTATACTCCGCCCAGTCTACACAATGCCCGGTTTATACTCCGCCCGGTCTACACATCGCCAGATTTATACTCTGCCCAGTCTACACACTGCCCGGTTTATACTCCACCCGGTCTACACACTGCCAGGTTTATACTCCGCCCGGTCTACACACTGCCAGACTTATACTCTGCCCAGTCTACACACTGCCCGGTTTATATTCTGCTCGGTCTGCACACTGCCAGATTTATACTCTTCCCAGTCTATACACTGCCCAGATTATACTCTGCTCGGTCTACACACTGCCAGCTTTATACTCTGCTCGGTCTACACACTGCCAGGTTTATACTCCGCTCGGTCTACACACTGCCCGGTTTATACTCGGCTCGGTCTACACACTGCCCGGTTTATACTCCGCCCGGTCTACACACTGCCAGGTTTATACTCGGCTCGGTCTACACACTGCCAGGTTTATACTCTGCTCGGTCTACACACTGCCCAGTTTATACTCCGCCAGGTCTACACACTGCACGGTTTATACTCCGCCCGGTCTACACACTGCCAGGTTTATACTCTGCTCGGTCTACACACTGCCCAGTTTATACTCCGCCCGGTCGACACACTGCCCGGTTTATACTCCGCCCGGTCTACACACTGCCCGGTTTATACTCCACCCGGTCTACACACTGCCAGACTTATGCTCTGACCAGTCAACACAGCACCCGGTTTATATTCTGCTCGGTCTACACACTGCCAGATTTATACTCTTCCCAGTCTACACACTGCCCAGTTTATATTCTGCTCGGTCTACACACTGCCAGCTTTATACCCCGCCCGGTCTACACACTGCCCAGTTTATACTCCGCTCGGTCGACACACTGCCCAGTTTATACTCTGCTTGGTCTACACACTGCCCAGTTTATACTCCGCCCGGTCTACACACTGCCCGGTTTGTACTCCACCCGGTCTACACACTGCCAGCTTTATACTCTGCTCGGTCTACACACTGCCAGCTTTATACTCCGCCCGGTCTACACACTGCCAGATTTATACTCTGCTCGGTCTACACACTGCCAGCTTTATACTCCGCCCGGTCTACACACTGCCAGGTTTATACTCTGCTCGGTCTACACACTGCCAGCTTTCTACTCCGCCCGGTCTACACACTGCCAGATTTTATACTCTGCCCAGTCTACACACTGCCCGGTTTATATTCTGCTCGGTCCACATACTGCCAGATTTATACTCTTCCCAGTCTACACACTGCCCAGTTTATACTCTGCTCGGTCTACACACTGCCAGCTTTATACTCCGCCCGGTCTACACACTGCCAGGTTTATACTCTGCTCGGTCTACACACTGCCAGCTTTATACTCCGCCCGGTCTAAACAGTGCCAGGTTTATACTCTGCTCGGTCTACACACTGCCCAGTTTATACTCTGCTCGGTCTACACACTGCCAGCTTTATACTCCGCCCGGTCTACACACTGCCAGATTTATCCTCTGCCCAGTCTACACACTGCCCGGTTTATATTCTGCTCGCTCTACACATCGCCAGGTTTATACTCCGCCCAGTCTACACAATGCCCGGTTTATACTCCGCCCGGTCTACACATCGCCAGATTTATACTCTGCCCAGTCTACACACTGCCCGGTTTATATTCTGCTCGGTCTACACACTGCCAGATTTATACTCCGCCCAGTCTACACACTGCCCGGTTTATACTCCGCTCGGTCTACACACTGCCAGATTTATACTCCGCCCAGTCTACACACTGCCCGGTTTATACTCCGCTCGGTCTACACATCGCCAGGTTTATACTCCGCCCAGTCTACACACTGCCCGGTTTATACTCCGCTCGGTCTACACACTGCCAGCTTTATACTCCGCCCAGTCTACACACTGCCCAGTTTATACTCTGCTCGGTCTACACACTGCCAGCTTTCTACTCCGCCCGGTCTACACACTGCCAGATTTTATACTCTGCCCAGTCTACACACTGCCCGGTTTATATTCTGCTCGGTCTACATACTGCCAGATTTATACTCTTCCCAGTCTACACACTGCCCAGTTTATACTCTGCTCGGTCTACACACTGCCAGCTTTATACTCCGCCCGGTCTACACACTGCCAGGTTTATACTCTGCTCGGTCTACACACTGCCAGCTTTATACTCCTCCCGGTCTAAACAGTGCCAGGTTTATACTCTGCTCGGTCTACACACTGCCCAGTTTATACTCTGCTCGGTCTACACACTGCCAGCTTTATACTCCACCCGGTCTACACACTGCCAGATTTATCCTCTGCCCAGTCTCCACACTGCCCGGTTTATATTCTGCTCGCTCTACACATCGCCAGGTTTATACTCCGCCCAGTCTACACAATGCCCGGTTTATACTCCGCCCGGTCTACACATCGCCAGATTTATACTCTGCCCAGTCTACACACTGCCCGGTTTATATTCTGCTCGGTCTACACACTGCCCAGTTTATACTCCGCCCGGTCTACACACTGCCCGGTTTATACTCTGCTCAGTCTACACACTGCCCGGTTTATACTCCGCCCAGTCTACACACTGCCCAGTTAATACTCCGCCCGGTCTACACACTGCCCGGTTTATACTCCACCCGGTCTACACACTGCCAGGTTTATACTCCGCCCGGTCTACACACTGCCAGACTTATACTCTGCCCAGTCTACACACTGCCCGGTTTATATTCTGCTCGGTCTACACACTGCCAGATTTATACCCTTCCCAGTCGACACACTGCCCAGATTATACTCTGCTCGGTCTACACATTGCCAGCTTTATACTCTGCTCGGTCTACACACTGCCAGGTTTATACTCCGCCCGGTCGACACACTGCCCAGTTTATACTCTTCCCAGTCTCCACACTGCCCAGAATATACACTGCTCGGTCTACACACTGCCAGCTTTATACTCCGCCCGGTCTACACACTGCCAGGTTTATACTCTGCTCGGTCTACACACTGCCAGCTTTATACTCCGCCCGGTCTACACACTGCCAGGTTTATACTCTGCTCGGTCTACACACTGCCAGCTTTATACTCTGCTCGGTCTACACACTGCCCATTTTATACTCTGCTTGGTCTACACACTGCCAGCTTTATACTCCGCCCGGTCTACACACTGCCAGATTTTATACTCTGCCCAGTCTACACACTGCCCGGTTTATATTCTGCTCGGTCTACATACTGCCAGATTTATACTCTTCCCAGTCGACACACTGCCCGGTTTATACTCCGCCCAGTCTACACACCGCCCGGTTTACACTCCGCCCAGTCTACACACTGCCCAGTTTATACTCCGCTCGGTCTACACACTGCCCGGTTTACACTCCGCCCAGTCTACACACTGCCCGGTTTATACTCCGCTCGGTCGACACACCACCAAGTTTATACTCCGCCCAGTCTACACACTGCCCAGTTTATACTCCGCTCGGTCTACACACTGCCCGGTTTACACTCCGCCCAGTCTACACACTGCCCAGTTTATACTCCGCTCGGTCGACACACCACCAGGTTTATACTCTGCCCAGTGTCCACACCACCTGGTTTATACTCCGCCCAGTCTACACACCGCCTGGTTTATACTCTGCCCAGTCTACACACCGCCTGGTTTATACTCCGCCCGGTCTACACACTGCCTGGTTTATACTCTGCCCAGTCTACACACCGCCTGGTTTATACTCTGCCCAGTCTACACACCGCCTGGTTTATACTCCGCCCAGTCTACACACCGCCTGGTTTATACTCTGCCCAGTCTGCACACCGCCTGGTTTATACTCCGCCCAGTCTACACACCGCCTGGTTTATACTCTGCCCAGTCTACACACCGCCTGGTTTATACTCTGCCCAGTCTACACACCGCCTGGTTTATACTCCGCCCAGTCTACACACCGCCTGGTTTATACTCTGCCCAGTCTACACACCGCCTGGTTTATACTCTGCCCAGTCTACACACCGCCTGGTTTATACTATGCCCAGTCTACACACCGCCTGGTTTATACTCTGCCCAGTCTGCACACCACCAGGTTTATACTCTGCCCAGTGTCCACACCGCCTGGTTTATACTCCGCCCAGTCTACACACCACCTGGTTTATACTCTGCCCAGTCTACACACCGCCTGGTTTATTCTCTGCCCAGTCTACACACCGCCTGGTTTATACTCCGCCCAGTCTACACACCGCCTGGTTTATACTCTGCCCAGTCTACACACCGCCTGGTTTATACTCTGCCCAGTCTACACACCGCCTGGTTTATACTCTGCCCAGTCTACACACCGCCTGGTTTATACTATGCCCAGTCTACACACCGCCTGGTTTATACTCTGCCCAGTCTGCACACCACCAGGTTTATGCTCTGCCCAGTGTCCACACCGCCTGGTTTATACTCCGCCCAGTGTGCACACCGCCTGGTTTATACTCTGCCCAGTCTGCACACCACCAGGTTTATACTCTGCCCAGTCTACACACCACCTGGTTTATACTCTGCCCAGTCTACACACCGCCTGGTTTATACTCCACCCAGCCTACACACCACCTGGTTTATACTCTGCCCAGCGTTCACACCACCTGGTTTATTCTCCGCCCAGTGTACACACCGCCGGGTTTATACTCCGCCCAGTCTACACACCGCCCAGTTTGTACTCCGCCCAGTTTATACTCCGCTCAGTCTAAACACCGCCTGGTTTATACTAGCCCAGTCTAGACACCACCTGGTTTATACTCAGCCCAGTCTACACACCGCCTGCTTTATACTCCGCCCAGTCTAGACACCACCTGGTTTCTACTCCGCCCAGTCTACACACCGCCTGGTTTATACTCCACCCAACCTACTCACCACCTGGTTTATACTCTGCCCAGTGTCCACACCACCTGGTTTATTCTCCGCCCAGTGTACACCCCGCCGGGTTTATACTCCACCCAGTCTACACACCGCCCAGTTTGTACTCCGCCCGGTTTATACTCCGCTCAGTCTAAACACCGCCTGGTTTATACTACGCCCAGTCTACACACCACCTGGTTTATACTCCGCCCAGTTTTCACACTGCCTGGTTTATACTCCACCCAGCCTGCACACCACCTGGTTGATACTCCGGCCAGTGTCCACACAACCTGGTTTATTCTCCGCCCAGTGTACACACCGCCGGGTTTATACTCCGCCCAGTCTACACACCCCCCAGTTTGTGCTCCGCCCGGTTTGTACTCCGCCCAGTGTATACACTGCCCGGTTTATACTCCGCCCATACTACACACTGCCCGGATCATACTACACCCACTGTACACAGCTTCCGAATGGGAGGGCCGAATGGTCTGTTCCTGTGCTGTACTGTTCTTTGTTCTTTGTTTAACATAGCTTCCTTGCTTTTGCCCCTTTTGATAAAGCCGAGGAATGCTGTATGCTTTATTAACCGCTCTCTCAACTTCTCCTGCCTTCAATGACTTATGCACATCTACACCTCGGTCCATCTGCTCCTGCACCCCTTTTAGAATTGTACCCTTTATTTTATATTGTCTTTCTGTGTTTTTTTCTACCAAAATGAATCACTTCACAGTTCTCTCCATTAAATTTCATCTGCCACCTGTCCGCCCATTCCACCAACTTCTCTATGTCCTTTTGAAGTTCCAACTGATCCTTGTCACAGTTCGCAAAACTTTCAAGTTTTGTATCGGCCAAAAATAAGGTCTAAGTCATTAATATATATCAGGAAAAGCAAGGGTCCCAACACTGATCCCTGGGGAACTCCAATACAAACTTTCCTCCAGCCCAAAAAACATCCATTAACCACGACTGTTGATTTCCTGTCTCTCAAGCAATTTTGTATCCATGTTGCTACAGTCCTTTTATTCCACGAGCCTGTTATGTGGCACTTCATCAGATGCCTTTTGGAAGTCCATGTTCAGCACATCAACCACATTGCCCTCATCAACCCTCTCTGTGATCTCATCAAAAAACTCCAGCATGTCTGTTAAACAAAATTTGCCCTTAACAAATTCATGCTAGCTTTTAACCTGCATTTGCCCAAGTGACTATTAATTTTGTCCCGAACTATCATTTCTAGAAGTTTCCTCACCACTGAGGTTAAACTGACTGACCTGTGGTTGCTGGGCCTATCTTTACACTCTTTTTTGAACAGGGGTGTCACATTTGCAACGCTGCCACCATCTGGCACCCCTGCCGGGTGTAAGGAAGACTGGAAAGTTATAGTTAGTGCCTCTGCAATTTCCACTTTCACTTCCCTCATTATCCTTGGATGCATCTCATCCGGTCCTGGTGCCTTAAACACTTTCAGTACAGACAGCCTATTCCAATACTTCCTCCTTATCAATTTTAAACCCTTTAAGTGTCTGAACTTCCTCCTCTTTCACCATGACCTGCACAGCATTGTCTTCCTTGGTAAAGGCAGATGCAAAGTATTCATTTAAAACCTCAGTCATGCCCGCTGCCTCCTTGCTTAAATCCCTTTTTTGGTCCCTATTTGACTCATCCTTTTACCACGCTTTTACTATGCCCACTATGTCTATAGAAGACTTTTGTATTCCATTTTATATTAACTGCCAGTCTTTTCTCATACTCTCTCTTTGCCTCTCATATTTGCTTTTTCAATTCCCTCTCAACCTTGTATATTCAACCTGGTTCTCGGTTGTGTTATCCACCTAGCATATGTGATAAGCACATTTTTTCTTCTTCATCTTAATCTTTTATCTCTTTTGTCATCCAGGGAGTTCTGGATTTGTTTGCCCTACCTTTCCCCTTCCTGGGAATATACCTTGACTGTGCCCGAGTTATCTTTTCTTTAAAGGTTACAGTTTTGCCTGCCAACTTTTGATTCCAATTTATCTGGGTCGGATCCATTCTTACCCCATTGACTTTGGCTTTCCACCAATTAATTATTCTTGATTTGGACTGTTCCTTGTCCTGTTCCATAACCAACTTAAACCTTATTATACAATGCTCCCGTTACAGTGTCAGTGCTTTATGACATAGTGATACTATTTCAGTTTTAACTATATTAGTTGGCTAATGAATAACGTTATTACCCAATTGCAATCTGAGAATTATGTCATATCAGAACATAGGAACATAGGAGCAGGAGTAGGCCGTTCAGCTCATAGAGCCTGCTCCGCCATTCAATATAGATCATGGCTGATTATCCACTTCAATGCCTTATTCCCACACTATCCCCATATTCCTTTGTTTATTTTTTTTATTCATTCATGGAATGTGGGCGTCGCTGGCTAGGCCAGCATTTATTGCCCATCCCTAATTGCCCTTGAGAAAGTCATGCTGAGCTGTCATCTTGAACCATTGCATCCATGTGGGGTAGGTACACCCACAGTGCTGTTAGGAATGGAGTTCCAGGATTTTGACCCAGTGACAGTGAAGGAACGGCGATATAGTTCCAAGTCAGGATGGTGTGACATGGAGGGGAACTTGCAGGTGGTGGTGTGCACATGCATTTGCTGCCCTTGTCCTTCTAGTTGGGTTTGGAAGATGATGTCTAAGGAGCCTTGGTGCATTGCTGCAGTGCATCTTGTAGATGGTACACACTGCTGCCACTGGGCATCGGTGGTGGAGGGAGTGAATGTTTGTGAATGGGGTGTCAGTCAAGTGGGCTGCTTTGTTCTGGATCGTGTCGAGCTTCTTGAGTGTTGTTGGAGCTGCACCCATTCCAGGCAAGTGGAGAGTATTCCATCACACTCCTGACTTGTGCCTTGTAGATGGTGGACAGGCTTTGGGGAGTCAGGAGGTGAGTTACTCGCTGCAGGATTCCTAGCCTCTGACCTACTTTTGTAGCCACAGTATTTCTATGGCTACTCCAGTTCAGTTTCTGGTCAATGGTAGCCGCTAGGATGTTGATAGTGGGGGATTCAGCAATCGTAATGCCATTGAATGTCAATGGGAGATGGTTAGATTCTCTCTTGTTGGAGATGGTCATTTCCTGGCACTTGGGTGGTGCAAATGTTTCTTGCCACTTATCAGCCCAAGCCTGGATATTGTCCAAGTCTTGCTGCATTTTGAGACGGATTGGTTCAGTATCTGAGGAGTCGTGAATGTTGAACATTGTGCAATCATCAGCAAACATCCCCACTTCTGACCTTAAGATTGAAGGAAGGTCATTGATGAAGCAGCTGAAGATGGTTGGGCCTAGGACACTACCCTGAGGAACTCCTGCAGTGATGTCCTGGAGCTCAGATGATTGAACTCCAACAAACACAACCATCTTCCTTTGTGCTAGGTATGACTCCAACCAGCAGAGAGATTTCCCTCTGATTCCCATTGACTTCAGTTTTGCTAGGATTCCTTGATGCAATGCTCGGTCAAATGCTGCCTTGATGTCAAGGGCAGTAACTCTCATCTCACCTCTTGAGTTCACCTCTTTTGTCCATTTTTTTTTTAGAGATACAGCACTGAAACAGGCCCTTCGGCCCACCGAGACTGTGCCGACCATCAACCATCCATTTATACTAATCCTACACTAATCACTAATTCCATATTCCTACCACATCCCCACCTGTCCCTATATTTCCCTACCACCTACCTATACTAGGGGCAATTTATAATGGCGAATTAACCTATCAACCTGCAAGTCTTTGGCATGTGGGAGGAAACCGGAGCACCCGGAGGAAACCCACGCAGACACAGGGAGAACTTGCAAACTCCACACAGGCAGTACCCAGAATTGAACCCGGGTCGCTGGAGCTGTGAGGCTGCGGTGCTAGCCACTGCGCCACTGTGCATGTTCCATGTTTGAACGAAGGCTGTAATGAGGTCAGGAGCTGAGTGACCCTGGCAGAACCCAAACTGGGCATCACTGAGCAGGTTATTGCTAAGCAAGTGCTGCTTGATGGCATGGTTGATGACACCTTCCATCACTTTACTGATGATTGAGAGTAGACTGATGGAGCAGTAATAGGCCGGGTTGGATTTGTCCTGCTTTTTGTGTACAGGACATACCTGGGCAATTTTCCACATTGCAGGGTAGATGCCAGTGTTGTAGCTGTACTGGAACAGCTTGGCTAGGGGCGCGGTAAGTTCTGGAGCACAGGTCTTCAGTATTATTGCTGGAATATTGTCAGGGCCCATAGCCTTTGCAGTATCCAGTGCCTTCAGTCGTTTCCTGATATCATGCGGAGTGAATCGAATTGGCTGAAGTCTGGCATCTGTGATGCTGGAGACTTCGGGAGGAGGCTGAGATGGATCATCAACTCGGCACTTCTGGCTGAAGATTGTTGCAAATGCTTCAGCCTTATCTTTCGCACTGATGTGCTGGTCTCCCCCATCATTGAGGATGGGAATATTTGTGCAGCCACCTCCTCCAGTTAGTTGTTTAATTATCCACCACCATTCACGGTTGGACGTGGCAGGACTGCAGAGCTTAGATCTGATCCGTTGGTTATGGGATCGCTTAGCTGTGTCTATCACATGCTACTTACACAGTTTGGCATGCAAGTAGTCCTGTTTTGTAGCTTCACTAGGTTGATATCTCATTTTGAGGTATGCCTGGTGCTGCTCCTGGCATGCCCTCCTGCACTCTTCATTGAACCAGGGTTGGTCCCCCGGCTTGGTGGATATGGTAGAGTGGGGGTTATGCCGGGCCATGAGGTTACAGATTGTGGTTGAGTACAATTCTGCTGCTGTTGATGGCCCACAGCGCCTCATGGATGCCCAGATTTGCATTGCTAGATCTGTTCGAAATATTTCCCATTTAGCACAGTGGTAGTGCCACACAACACGATGGAGGGTATCCTCACTGTGAAGGTGGGACTTCTTCGCCACAAAGACTGTGCGGTGGTCACTCCTACCAATACTTTAATGGACAAATGCATCTGTGGCAGGCAGATTGGTGATGACAAGGTCAAGTACGTGTTTCCCTCTTGTTGGTTCCCTCACCACCTGCCACAGACCCAGTCTAGCAGCTATGTCCTTTAGGAGTCGGCCAGCAATGGTGCTACCGAGCCACTCTTGGTGATGGACATTGAAGTCCTGCACCCAGAGTACATTCTGCACCCTTGCCAGCCTCAGTGCTTTCTCCAAGTGGTGATCAACATGGAGGAGTACTCATTCATCAGCTGAGGGAAGGCAATAGGTGGGAATCAGCAGGAGGTTGACCTGATGCCATGAGACTTCATGGGGTCCAGAGTCGATGCTGAGGACTCCCAGGGCAACTCCCTCCCGACTGTATACCACTGTGCCACCATCTCTGCTGGGTCTGTCCTGCCGGTGGGACAGGACATACCGGGGGATGGTGATGGCAGTGTCTGGGACATTGTCCATAAGGTATGATTCTGTGAGTATGACTATGTCAGGCTGTTGCTTGACTAGTCTGTGGGACAGCTCTCCCAACTTTAGCACAAGCCCCCAGATATTAGTAAGGAGGACTTTGTAGGGTCGACAGGGCTGGGTTTGCCGTTGTCTAGGTCAATGCCGGATGGTCCATCCAGTTTCATTCACTTCATAGTGGTTAGGTACAACTGAGTGACTTGCTAGGCCATTTCAGAGGGCGTGTAAAAGTCAACCACATTGCTGTGGGTCTGTAGCCACATGTAGGCCAGACCAGGTAAGGACAGAAGATTTCCTTCTCTAAAGGACATTAGTGAACCAGATGGGTTTTTACAGCAATCAACAATTGTTTCATGGCCATCATTAGACTAGTTTTAATTCCAGATTTATTAATTGAATTCAAATTCCACCTTCTGCTGTGCTGGGATTTGAACCGATGTCCCCAGAGAAATACCCTGGGTCTCTGGGTTATTAGTCCAGTGACAGTACCACTACACCATCACCTCCCCATAATATGCAAGTAAAGGACCTGGACCAGTCAATTGCCATGTTGGATGAATCCACACATTCCAGCTATCAGCCGTGGCTCCTTGGTAGCACTAATGCCTCTGAGGCAGAAGCTTAAAGAATTGAGCACATAGTCTAGGCTGACACTTCAGTGCTATAGTGAGGGAGCAAAACCAGCTGAGATCTTTAGTTCTGAATGGAATTGCATTCCAATATGAGTAACTGCCCTCAGAAGCAGAGCAGAGACATTTGTGGCGAGTACCTCAAGGGGAAGCAGGAAAGAAATTCAGTTCTTTGAAAAGTTGCCAACAAATTATAGTTGCTTGTTAATGAAAGTCTTAGAAACCTATAGCACCCTTTCCCATTCCACAGGAGTATTTATCGCCGTGCTGACTTTAAAACATCTTTAAAACATCTTCCACCTTTACTTTAGCCTCTGTTAATCAGATTCAAATCTCATCAGGTTGGCTGTTGGCTGACATTTGGCCACACCAACATTCTGTGTGGCTAATTGATAAGTTAAACACCTCATTACATTTTGAATCTTGCATTTCACAGGAATTAATGTCACAATGGAATATACAGCACAATATTTATCTTCCAAGCTAATGGAGGCTGGGTAGAGGGGCAAGTTTGGGAGCATGGAATCATGGTCAGAAATTACAGAAGCAGGAGAGCCATACCAGAGAGTAATCATCTCCAAGCAATGTGTTCAGTTTCTCTTTATCAAATGGAAAATTAGCAGTTTAATAAATCTTTATCACATCTCTCAAAAATATACCAAAGTGCTTCATATACAGTGAATTGCTTTGAGTTGCAGTGACTGTTGTTATGTAGGTAAAACTCTCTACAGGGCCTTTAATACTGAGATCCAAGAATATACAGTTCAGTTTCTCTCACTGCCTTTCCTGACAGCTTTTGGGACTCAGGAAAATTAACAGACAATTCTGCTGCTCTCACACGTCCTGCCTCACCTTTACATACTGCATTATTTTTACAGCTTTGCACTAATTTTCTTATGTTTTTTTCTCCTTTACTTTGCCAACAAAAGGGCAGCAAGCAGCCTTCTCCCAGGCTTCACCCAGTTCGATTTCATTTCTAGACAAGTCATTAGAGCTTTTGGTGTGTGTTTAGAAGGTGAGTTTGCATATCTTTTTTTCATTCCTTTCTCTGATTATACGTTTTGCTCTGATCAGCTACTCCTCTCAACATTCTGGCCAAGATCCAGATTTTGCCATTTGAAGTCCTGCAGCTCAAACCTGTCTTGCCTATTTATGATTTTATGTACATGATGTGCAAATTACACTTTGTAAGAAAATTGTTCAGAATCAGCATTTTTGTAAGTTAGTTGACACTGGACAATTCTTTATCCAATGTGGTCTTTGTATATGTTGCTTCCAATGACAGGTTACGTACATCTGGATTTGATAAAGGAACACTGACAGTCGTGATAAAAACAAAAGAAAATGTTGGAATCTGAAATAAAAACTGGATGCATTGCGGATCTACCAAGAGATCGATGCTTGAATTGTTAACGCACTGTTTCTATTTATAGATGGTTATCATTCTCCTGTTTATTTTCATCATTTTCTGGCAGATCAGGCAGGCAACAAGCGACACGCTCATTCCACCCACCCAATGATGTCAACGAGAGTCCCTGGCCGGTGGCCCCGCCCACCAGCTCAAAAGCCGCGGATGAGCACGCCTCTGCCAGGCCTGGAAGCCACACTGTTATTTTGCATGGCTCAGACAATTAATTGCCTGCAATCATGGCTTCCACCTATTACGACCAACCACTCAAGTCAAAGCCACCAATCAAAATACACGATTCTGATTGTGGTGGGAGAAACTTACTGTTAATTCAATCCTGTCCCTCCACAGATCGTCTAACATATCATTTTGAACATTCCAAATTAAAGAAAGACCCAGCCAAATTGTACCATCTATTAACCCCCAAATGAGGCGAATCAAGCCAGGTGTCTTTAGATCAACAATTTAACTGTTTAATTAAAAAAACTAAATTTGTAAACACTATTAAGATATAAACAACGTTTAAAAAAGAAACATTAGTGTCCTAGCATATTTACGCTCCTGCCGAAATCTTCCAATGTGAAATAGTCCAACGTTGCTTGAAGTCCTCACAACCATCTGATGGGGAGAAAAAAGGTTCTTAAACAGTAGGATAGTCTGTAGTCTAGTTCAGAAGTTGAAATGATGCTCTTCTTCCAGCCATGAATTCAACAATTACGGTTCAGTAGCTAAAGGAATTGGTTATTTTCTTTTAAGAAATTAATCTGGCTTGACATCAGAATTCTGAGAGTATAATAAATAGAGTTTAAATAAACCGAAAGAGAGCTCTTATTCCCTTCAGTATATGCTGGTCCAGCTGTCTGTCTGTTTCTGTGTCTCAAAAGCCAGTTGTTCAACTAGTTTCAAAAGTCAATTGGCAACAATGTGTCTCGTGTCTTTGGTCCTGAGTGGCTGTATCCTTTGGCAACGAGAATGCACTCTTTGATTCACAGTCTCTGTTACCTTAAAGCAGTATTGCTCCTTTTCCAGCCTTAAAGGCACACCACATTCCAACACCTCCTGAAATGCGTTTCATTACAATGTGCAAAAAAATGCATATTGAAAAAATTGCTAACACATTTTTTCCCCGCATTTAGATAAACAAATTTCTAAAATGGTAAGGTTACAGCAACAAGTTCTACCAGAACATTTGCGGCTTTAACTTTTCAAAAAGGTTGTCTCAATTAACCTATTTCAAATTTCCAAGGATTGTCTTCCAGTTGTTTCGTGTCCCTATTGTCCATCACCTCAGCCAGGTGAACTACACAACTAGGAGAACTGGGTTCACTATTCTCTGAGAATTTTCTCGAGTACACCTTAACCTATGTGGCATCACTTGACACTGGAAAACTCTGTTCAGTGTAACAGAAGCTGATGTTTTCTTACCCTGCAGTGGCAAAGGAATTTGATAGTATCCCTCCAACACATCTGTCTCTTTAAGACACATTGTGCTGCCCACTCTGTCCATACAGTCCTTTAAATGAAAATTTGGGCAGGAGTCTGCCTTCTTTATCACAGTGAGTTTTCTGGAGTCTACGCAAGTTTGAGCAGACCCACCAGGTTTAGACATCAAGACCACCTACGAATTCCAGCTGGCCTGACTAGGTTCAACTAATTTTGAGTAATTTAAGGGAGTAAATTAAGGGTAAGTCATGGGAGGGCAGCTTGGCAGCGTTGAGTACTCCTCCTGTGCAATGTGGGAAGTCAGGGACACTTCCAGTGTCCAGGGTGAACACGTGTGCAGGAAGTGTCTCTAGTGCAGCTACTCGAAATTCACGTTTTGGATCTAGAGCGGTGGCTGGGGGCATTGTGGAGCATCCTCAAGGCTGAGATCATTGTGGATAGCACATACAGGGAGGTAAAGACGACTCTGGAAGAAAGGGAATGGGTAACTGCCAGACAGAGTGGAAGAACTAGGCAGGTAGCGCAGGAGTCCCTGGGTCCATCTCCCTATCTAACAGATTTTCCACTTTGGATACTGTTGGGGGAGATAGCTTCTCAGGGGAATGCAGCAAGAGCCACGTCTGTGGCACCACGGGTGGCTCAGCTGCACAGGAGGGAAGGAAAAGGAGTGGGAGAGCTATAGTGATAGGGGATTCTATCGTAAGGGGTACAGATAGGCGTTTCTGTGGCCGCAAACATGACTCCAGGATGGTATGTTGCCTCCCTGATGCTAGGGTCAAGGATGTCACGGAATGGCTGCAGGCCATTCTGGAGGGGGAGCGTAGAAAGAGGGATGAGGTGCTGCAACAAGAATTTAGGGAGCTAGGTAGCAGATTAAAAAGTAGGACCTCAAAGGTTGTAATCTCTGGATTACTCCCGGTGCCACGTGCTAGTGATGATAGGAATAGGAGGATAGGGTAGATGACTGCGTTGCTGAAGAGATGGTGTAGGAGGGAGGGCTTTAGTTTCCTGGACCACAGGGTCTGTTTCTGGTAAAGGTGGAACCTGTACAAGTCGTACGGGTTGCACCTGAACCAGAACAGGTCCAACAGCCTTGCTGGGAGATTTGCTACTGCTGTTTTTTGGGGGGGGTGGGGGTGGGGTGGGGTGGGTTTAAACTAATTTGGCAGGGGAATGGGATACAGAGTGGAGGTACAGTAGGGGGTGATGCATAGCCAAATATAGAAGAGAAACTAAGTCAGGCTGGAAGGCAGAGCAAATATAGACCTGTTAATGCACAAGCAAATAATGCAAGGCTGGATTGCACCTATTTTAACACAAAGAGTCTTACGAGTAAGGCAGATGAATTGAGGGCGTTGATTAACACATGGGAATATGATACTATTGCTATCACAGAGACATGAGTGAGGGAAGGGCAGGACTGACAGCTCAATATTCCAGGGTATTTATTTATTTATTTAGAGATACAGCAATGAAACAGGCCCTTCGGCCCACCAAGTCTGTGCCAACCATCAACCACCCATTTATACTAATCCTACACTAATCCCGTATTCCTACCACATCCCCACCTGTCCCTATATCCCCCTATCACCTACCTATACTAGGGGCAATTTATAATGGCCAATTTATCTATCAACCTGCAAGTCTTTGGCTGTGGGAGGAAACCGGAGCACCCGGCGAAAACCCACGCAGACACAGAGAGAACTTGCAAACTCCACACAGGCAGTACCCAGAATTGAACCACTGCGCCACTGTGCCACCCAAATCTTCAGGCGTGACAGGGGAGCGTGTAAAAGAGGAGGTGGCATTGCACTATTGATAAAGGAGTCAATTACTGCAGTAAGGAGGGATGATATCTTAGAAGGTTCCTCAAACGAGGCCATATGGTTAGAACTTCAAAACAAAAAGGGGGCAATCACTTTGCTGGGCGTGTACTACAGACCTCCAAATAGTCAGGGAGAGATAGAGGAGCAGATACGTCGGCAAATCTCAGATAGGTGTAAAAATAATAGGGTAATAATAGTAGGGGATTTCAACTTTGCCCAATATGAACTGGGATAGTCTTAGTGCAAAAGGCTTAAAGGGGGAGGAATTCTTAAAGTGCATACAGGAGAGCTTTTTGAGCCAGCTACAAGAGAAGGGGCGGTACTGGACCTAATCTTAGGGAATGAAGCCGGACAAGTGGTAGAAGTGTCAGTGGGGGAGCATTTTGGGAATAGTGACCATAACTCTGTAAGATTTAAGGTAGTTATGGAAAATGACAACGAGGGACCGCAAATAAAGGTACTGAATTGGGGGAAGGCTGATTTCAATCTCATAAAACAGGATCTGACCAAAGTGGACTGGGAGCAGCTACTTGTAGGAAAGTCTACATCAGAACAGTGGGAGTCACTCGAAAAGGAAATAGTGAGGGTTCAGAGCCAACATGTTCCCGTAAAGGTGAAGGGTAGGACCATTAAGTCCAGGGAACCCTGGATGTCAAGGGATAGAGAGGATTAGATAAGAGAAAAAAAGGAGGCATATGCCAGATTCAGAGGGCTGAAAACAGCAGAGGCACTAGAGGGATATAGAAAGTATAGGGGGGTACTTAAAAAAGTAATTAGGAGAGCAAAGAAGGGACATGAAAAAACACTGGCAGGTAAGATAAAGGAAAATCCCAAGGCATTTTATAAGTATATTAAGGGCAAGAGGATAACCAGGAAAAGAGTAGGGCCCATTAAGGACCAAAGTGGTAATGTGTGTGTGGAGCCGGAGGACGTAGGTGAGGCTTTAAATGATTACTTTTCATCTGTGTTCACTATGGAGAAGGACGATGTAGGTGTAGTGATCAGGGGTGGGGGGAATGTGATATACTTGAACACATTAGCATTGAAAGGGAGGAGGTATTCGCAGTTTTAGTGGGC
Source organism: Heterodontus francisci (assembly GCF_036365525.1). Lineage (NCBI taxonomy): Eukaryota > Metazoa > Chordata > Chondrichthyes > Heterodontiformes > Heterodontidae > Heterodontus > Heterodontus francisci. Next base: position 25,294,570 of record NC_090395.1, read on the forward strand.
TGAAAAGTGATTAAATCCCCAGGCCCAGATGAGATGAATCCCAGGCTGCCCTGTGAGGCTTGGGAGGAGATTGCAGGGGCTCTGACACAAATTTTCAAATCCTCTCTGGCCATAGGAGAAGTGCCAGGGGACGGGAGAACAGCAAATGTGGTATCATTATTTGAGAAGGGTAGTAGGAATAAACCAGGTAATCATAGGCCGGTGAGTGTAACATCAGTGGTAGGGAAACTCTTGGAAAAATTCTGAGGGACGGGATTAATCTCCACTTGGAGAGGCAGGGATTAATCAGGGATAGTCAGTATGGCTTTGTCAGGGGGAGATCGTGTCTAACAAATTTGAATTTTTTAAGGAGGTGATTAGGTGTGTAGATGTGAGTAAAGCAATTGATATAGTCTACATGGACTTCAGTAATGCTTTTGATAAGGTCCCGCATAGGAAATTGGTCAAGAAGGTAAGAGCCCATGGGATCCAATTTAGCAAATTGGATCCAAAATTGGCTTAGAGGCTGGAGGCAGAGGATGATGGTCGAGAGTTGTTTTTGCGAGTGAAAGCCTGTGACCAGTGGTGTACCGCAGGGATCAGTGCTGGGACTCTTGCTGCTTATAGTGTACATTAATGATTTAGGCGTGAATACAGGAGGTATGATTCGTAAGTTCGCAGATGACATGAAAATTGGTGGTGTCGTAAATAGTGAGGAGGAAAGCCTTAGATTACAGGACGATATAGATGGGCTGGTAAGATGGGCAGAGCACTGGCAAATGGAATTTAATCCTGAGAAGTGTGAGGTGATGCATTTTGGGAGGACTAACAAGGCAAGGGAATATACAGTGGATGGTAGGACACTAGGAAGTACAGAGGGTCAGAGGGACCTTGGTGCACTTGTCCATAGATCACTGAAGGCAGCAGCACAGGTGGATAAGGTGGTTAGAAAGGCATATGGGATACTTGCCTTTATTAGCTGACGCATAGCATATAAGAGCAGGGAGGTTATGATAGAGCTGTATAAAAGGCTAGTTAGACCACAGCTGGAGTACTGTGTACAGTTCTGGTCACCATACTATAGGAGGGATGTGACTGCACTGGAGAGGGTGCAGAGGAGATTCACCAAGATGTTGCCTGGACTGGAGCATTTCAATTATGAAGAGAGACTGGATAGGCTGGGGTTGTTTCCCTTAGAGCAGAGAAGGCTGAGGGGGGACCTGATTGAGGTGTACAAAATTATGAGGGGCATAGATAGGGTGAATAGGAAGAAACTTTTTCCCTTAGCGGGTGGGTCAATAACCAGGGAGCATAGATTTAAGTTAAGGGCAGCAGGTTTAGAAGGGATTTGAGGAACACACTGCCTGAAGAGGTGGTAGAGACAGGAACCCTCACAACATTTAAGAAGTATTTAGATGAGCACTTGAAACATCATAGCATACAAGCTGCCCTTTAGCATGCATTGTACCTCTGCTTCCACTTGGGCCTATCTATCTGTATGGCCCTAAGTGACAAAAATGTTGTTTGAAAGAAATGGTTCCCCCTATCTCCACATCATGTGTGGCTAAGGTTGCACATCCTGGCTATCCCTACAAACATTTTGAAACGTTGTGAAAACCCTGGTTATGACTTCATGCTGTTTTGCCTCTAAGTGTCAAAGTCTATTGTTTAATTTTTCTAGCCATTCTGTATTCATTAATTGAATAGTTGGAGGTTCAATCTGAGAATTTCCTCAACCTACTTCTGCCTCATCCTCACTATCCTTTTCCTTCTCAACAGTCCCAATTGCCTGACATACCTACACTGGCTTATCCTCCTCCCTGCGATAATATTGTTTGAGCAAATTAATGTGACACAACCGGTTCTTCTTCCGGCGAACATGGGTGTCAGTCAAGTAATCTACCTTACCCACTCTTTTGATCACTCTATATGGGCCACTGAACCATCCTTTTAATGGTTCTCCCTGTAACAGTAACACCACTAATACTTCATCCCCTGGTTTTATGGTGGGTTGTGGTTTTGTGCCATCATCCAGATCCACAAGGTGAAGAGCAGGCCTCGGCCTGGCTGGGTGAATTCCAGAAATCGGGCATCTGGCTGAAAAACCTGAGCGTTGTCACTCAAGCCATTGATCATGGGCTCACTGTTGGATCTCCGCAGGCCACTGCCATCGCTCGGAGTCAGCGGCACCGGGAGCTCCAGCTCCATCCTCTCCTGAGCCATCGGGCGGAGGCTCAGCCGCTCATACCGAGGCAGAAGCTCCCGAACTCCGAGATACCCCTTCCCAGCTCCCCCCTCGCATCCCCCTCCCCTGCACCCCCTCCCCCTCGCACCCCCTTCCCCTGCACCCCCTCCCCTACCCCACTGCAGCCTCCCTCGCACCCCCTTCCCTCCACCCCCTCCCCCCACACCCCACCCCCTCGCACCCCCCCCCTCCCTCCACCCCTCCCCCTCGCATGCCCTCCTCCCACAGGCACCATCCTACACCTGTGTAGGGGCCCTAACAACCCCACTGCCTTGTGGGCGTCTCGGGAGAGACCAAGGCTAAGGGAGTAAACCCTAACAGAAAATCCGGAGCGGAACCCCAAAGGCGGTCATGTTTCTGGCAGTTCCTGCAGCCATACCGGTGCCAAACGTCGTGCTCTGCACTCCTTTGGACCCCACCAGGAAGGCCGAGAGGGGGGCTTTGATGCTTTGATGCTTGGGCAACTCACAACCTCCATACATCCACCCAGGCATGCGCCATGGAGAGTTCACTCCATAGTCACCTCACAGCGACCAAAACAACATGGAAGGCAGCAGTTACGGTTTATAAGCCCAGCTGAACTGGCGTAGAGATTGGGCGCCACGGGTTGCCTTTGTCGGTGGGAGAGGTCATCGCATCTCACTGGACATCTACCGTCCACCTCAAACCGGGCAGCCCCCGGTCAGTAAGGTTCTGTCCCGCCACAGTCCATCTGCTTCAATGGGTGCTTGGAGCTCAGGGTCATTGCCCGAAAAGTGGACTGTAACACCGCACCAAACAGCACGACAAAAAAAGGAAAGAAGGTACCAGCCCTTCATTTTGCAAGCTGGAATATCAGAACTATGTGTCCTGGCCTGTCGGAAGATCTTACACAAATCGACGATTTTCAGAAGACCACCATCATTAACAACGAGTTCAGTAGACTCAATGTGGACATTGCAGCACTTCAGGAGACACGCTTCCCTGCGAGTGGATCTCTAAGAGAGCAAGACTGCACCTTCTTCTGGCAGGGTAGGGATCCTGAAGAACCAAGACAGCATGGAGGGGGCTTCGCCATCAGAAACTCCTTGCTCAGTATGATAGAGCCACCTTCAAATGGCTCGGAACACATACTGTCCATCCGACTGCTCACTGCCTCTGGTCCAGTACACCTACTCAGCATCTATGCTCCAACACCCTGCTCCCCACCTGAAGTTAAAGACCAGTTCTATGAGGAACTCCATAATATCATTAGTAGCATCCCCAATACCGAACATCTGTTCCTGCTGGAGGACTTTAATGCCAGGGTTGGGGCCGACCATGACTCATGGCCCTCCTGCCTTGGGTGCTATGGCGTTGGAAGGATGAATGAGAATGGACAGAGACTGCTGGAGTTGTGTACCTATCACAAACTCTGCATCACCAACTCGTTCTTTCATACTAAACCCTGTCACCAGGTTTCTTGGAGGCACCCAAGATCACGTCGTTGGCACCATCTGGACCTCATCGTCACAAGGCGAGCCTCTTTAAACAGCGTTCAAATCACACGCAGCTTCCACAGTGCGGACTGCAACACCGACCACTCCCTGGTGTGCAGCAAAGTTAGACTCAAACCAAAGAAGCTACATCACTCCAAGCAGAAGGGCCGCCCGCACATCAACACGAGCAGAATTTCTTATCCACAGCTGTTACATAAGTTTCTAAATTCACTTGAAAAAGCCCTTCAAACACTTCAACTGGGGATGCACAGACTAAGTGGGCCCACATCAGAGACGCCATCTATGACTCAGCTATGACCACCTATGACAAACGTGTGAAGCAGAATGCAGACTGGTTTCAATCGCACTTCGAAGAGCTGGAACCTGTCATAGCCGCTAAGCGCATTTGCACTGTGGAACTACAAGAAAGCCCCCAGCGAGTTAACATCTGTAGCACGTAAAGCAGCCAGAAGCATTGCACAAAGAACAGCCGGGCACAGCGCAAATGACTGCTGATAACACCTATGCAGTCATATTCAGCTGGCCTCCGACACCGGAAACATCAAGAGGAATGTATGATGGCATTAAGAGAGCTTTTGGGCCAACCATCAGGAAGATCGCCCCCCTCAAGACTAAATCAGGGAACACAATCACTGACCAACACAAGCAAATGGACCGCTGGGTGGAGCACTACCTAGAACTGTACTCCAGGGAAAATGTTGTCACTGATACCGCCCTCAATGCAGCCCAGTCTCTGCCAGTCATGGATGAGCTGGATGAACAGCCAACAAAATCGGAACTCAGTGATGCCATTGATTCTCTAGCCAGCGGAAAAGCCCCTGGGAAGGACGGCAATACCCCTGAAATAATCAAGAGTGCCAAGCCTGCTATACTTTCAGCACTCTACGAACTACTTTGCCTGTGCTGGGACGAGGGAGCAGTACCACAGGACATGCGCGATGCCAATATCATCACCCTCTATCAGAACAAGGGTGACCGCGGTGACTGCAACAACTACTGTGGAATCTCCCTGCTCAGCATAGTGGGGAAAGCCTTCGCTCGAGTCACTTTAAACAGGCTCCAGAAGCTGGCTGAGCGTGTCTACCCTGAGGCACAGTGTGGCTTTCGAGCACAGAGATCCGCCATCCGCCAGCGACAGGAGAAATGCCACAAACAACAGTTGCCCCTCTACGTTGCTTTCATTGATCTCACCAAAGCCTTTTACCTCGTCAGCAGACGTGGTCTCTTCAGACTACTAGCAAAGATCGGATGTCCACCAAAGCTACTAAGTATCATCAACTCATTCCATGACAATATGAAAGGCACAATTCAACATAGCGGCGCCTCATCAGATCCCTTTCCTATCCTGATGGCATGAAACAGGGCTGTGTTCTCGCATCTACACTGTTTGGGATCTTCTTCTCCCTGTTGCTCTCACATGCGTTCAAGTCTTCAGAAGAAGGAATTTTCCTCCACACAAGATCAGATGGCAGGTGTTCAACCTTGCCCGTCTAAGAGCGAGGACCGAAGTACAGAAAGTCCTCATCAGGGAACTCCTCTTTGCTGGCGATGCTGCATTAACATCCCACACTGAACAGTGTCTGCAGAGAAGGATTGCGGCTGCCTGCAATGAATTTGGCATAACCATCAGCCTCAAGAAAACGAACATCATGGGACAGGACGTCAGAAATGCTCCATCGTTCATATATCGGTGACCACGCTCAAGAGTTCACCTACCTAGGCTCAACTATTACCAGTAACCTGTCTCTCGATGCAGAAATCAACAAGCGCTTGGGAAAGGCGTCCCCTGCTGTGTCCAGACTGGCCAAGAGAGTGTGGGAAAATGGCGCACTGACACGGAACACAAAAGTCCGAGTGTATCAAGCCTGTGTCCTCAGTACCTTGCTCTACAGCAGCGAGACCTGGACAACGTATGTCAGCCAAGAGCGACGTCTCAATTCATTCCATCTTCACTGCCTCTGGAAAATCCTTGGCATCAGGTGGCAGGACCATCTCTCCAACAAAGAAGTCCTCGAGGCGGCCAACATCCCAAGCATATACACCCTACTGAGCCAGCGGCGCTTGAGATGGCTTGGCCATGTGAGCCGCATGGAAGATGGCAGGATCCCCAAGGACACATTGTACAGCGAGCTTGTCACTGGTATCAGATCCACCGGCCGTCCATGTCTCTGCTTTAAAGACGTCTGCAAACGCGACATGAAGTCCTGCGACATGGACCACAAGGCGTGGGAGTCAGTTGCCAGTGGTCGCCAGAGCTGGCGGACAGCCATAAAGGCGGGGCTAAAGAGTGGCGAGTCGAAAAGACTTAGCAGTTGGCAGGAAAAAAGACAGAAGTGCAAGGAGAGAGCCAACTGTGTAACAGCCCCGGAAACCAATTTTATCTGCAGTGCCTGTGGAAGAGTCTGTCACTCTAATATTGGCCTTTATAGCCACTCCAGGCGCTGCTTCAGAAACCACTGACCACCTCCAGGTGCTTACCCATTGTCTCTCGAGGCAAGGAGGCCAAAGAAGAAGAAGAAGAAGAAGAGATTTGGTTTTCCCATCATTTGACAGGTATGGCATGCCCTCCAAAATTGTCTCACATTCTTTTTGAGACCTGGCCAGTAATAATGTTTGCTTATGTGTGATTTGGTCTTCCGAATTCCCCTATGTCCTGCCAAACGAATGTCGTGTGCTAACCTTAATAGTCCTTGGCAATATTTAGGTGGTACCATTATCTGTTCAACAACTGTCCAGTCTTTGTCTGCAGGTCCTTGAGGCGGTCTCCATTTCCTCCTCAAAATCCAGTTTGCCATATAATAAACTCCCTTCGCCTTAGCTTCTGACAGAGCCGTCTGTGCTATTCGGTATATCTCTGGATCAGCTTGCTGTACTGCAATGATAGATGATCTGTTAAACATCTCATTTGGATTATCTAAATCCCTAAAATAAGGTTTCAGATACTTGGCTATCTGTTTGTGGTGTCCCTTTTACCTCCGACAATAGATCCTGTTTATCCATTGCTCGGTTGACAACACATGCAGGAAATGTTCCCGGAACTTGTTTCTGTAATTGCTCCATTTCCTTAATTTCACTTGGTTCCTCTGTAACTGGAGGAGAAACTGATATTTTTGATCCAGCCAAATCATTTCCTAGGAGTAGATCAATTCCCTTTAGTGGTAAACTGTGGACAACACTTACAGTTACTACCCCAGATATTAAGTCACTCTCTAGGCATGCTTTATACAAAGGTACGTGTATACACACCCTGCCAATCCCATTCACTAAAACTTTAGCGTTCAAGGCGTTCTCTGGTGGAAACCTCATATCTTTCCCCAGCAAGAGTGTTTGGGTTGCTCCTGTGTCCCTGAGTATAATGATAGGTTTTCCTGCCTCACTTACAGGATACGGAGCTACTCTCCCCTTTGACAAAAAATCATTATAACTCTCAGGTATTTTATTTTTAACCTCTGCACTCCTTTTAGTTTTAGATCTGGTTTCACATTCACAGCTGTCGTTAAAGCTATAGCCTGGTCTGCTATACTCTCAGTCAGAGTCTTTTCCTCTGCACTAACTTTGTGTACCCCAACAAGTCCTATATGTTTACCTTGCAATTTCCAGCACTCTGAACAAAGATGACCTGTTTTGTTGCAATGATAACACTTTGGCTTGCGAACCTCACTTCTACCCTCAGCACCTTCCTTTCTGACCTGAGGAGGTGATCCTGGGGCATTCCCAGATGTTCCTTCTTGTCCCCGGATACTTGCCTTCCTTTCACTCTCCCACTTTCTATCCTTCTCGGGTTTATGGGGGTGACGGACAAAATAGGTTGGCTTATTCACAAGCTCAAAATCATCAGCAATCTCTGCTGCTTGCCTAGCTTTCAAAACTTTCAGGTTATCTATATGAGGTCTCACTACTGAAGGAATGGAGTTTTTAAACTCTTTTAAGAAAGTCAATTCTCGAAGGGTCTCATATGTGGTTTCTATCTTTAATGCCCGTAATCCAATGGTCAAAAGTCATTTGCTTCACCCTCTCAAATTCTAAATATGTCTGCCCAGCCAATCTCGTAAATTCCTAAACTTCAGGGACTAACTCATATGCAGCAAGAATAGCCTTTTTGCCATCTCATAATCTGCAGAAGCTTCTTCAGGAAGCATAATATAAACTTCATGAGCTCTGCCTACCAGTCTTTCCTGTATAAGCAGTGTCCAGCTTTCTTTTGGCCATTTCATCTGTTTGGCTATTTTTTCAAAAGATATGAAAAATGTCTCTATGTCCCTTTCCTCGAACAAATTTAAATAATTTTTCGCTGGGTCCCGACCTAAATTCAGATTCTTCCTGACCCGAATTTCCCCTGGATTCAAGACTAGCCTCTTGTCTTAGTTCCATCCCTTTGAACTTAAATTTCCTCTCTTCTCTTTCACTTTCTCTTTGAAGTTCAAGTTTTCTTATTGCTTTTGCTTTTTCTTTTTCCCATTCCTCTTTTTCCAATTGAAGTTTTCTTAATTCTTTCTCTGCCTCAAGTTTTTTCGTTTCTAACTGAATCCTAGCCAATGCCACTGCATCACTCTCAGACCTACTCCCTTCTTGTCTCTTGTATTCCCTTTCTTGTTCCTCCTATCCCCTTCAGTTTCATCATCATCTTCTACTAATTCCAGATGTTCGGCCATTATGTCAATTATCTCTGCTGTTTTGGCACCTGACTTCAATTCCAACCCCAATTTCGCTGCCAATTCTTTTAATTTGTTCTTAGTTAAAGTTATCAAGTTACTCAGGGAAACATTCTGCTTTCCCAAAAACTCCGTTACAACGACTAGTGCCATTAACGATGGTATAGACTGTACCTTATTATACATTGTAATTGTAATTGGCGTTAGATTTAGATCCCAAGAATCGAGTTTCCAATTGATATAATCCCGGATGCGACAGCAATTAAATATAATGCCAAATGTATGACTCCCATTTAAATATGTTATCCCAGCGATGAGTAATGAATATGATTCTAAATGCGAACCCTTCAAATTAGACTGATTCTGATCCCAGATGTGAGTCACTGAATAAAATATGATTCCATCTCAAGCGAGCCCCCAATTAATATATGATTCAAAACCCAGATGGGAAACCCAATTAATATGCTATGACCGACCACTAAAGTCAAAGCCCATAATCAAAATATATGATTCTGATTGTGGTGGGAGAAACGCACTGTTGATTCAGTCCCGTCCCTCCATAGATCGTCTAACATATCATTTTTAAACTTTCCAAATTAAAGAAAGACCCAGCCAAATTGGACCATCTATTAACCCCCAAATGAGGCTAACCAAACCAGGTGTCTTTAGATCAACAAATTAACTGTTTAATTAGAAAAAGTAAATTATTAAACCCTACTAAGATATAAACAACATTTAAAATAGAAACATTAATGTCCTAGCATATTTTCGCTCCTGCCGAAATCTTCCAATGTGGAATAGTCCAACGTTGCATGACGTCCTCACAACCGTCTGATGGGAAAAAAAAGGTTCTTCAACAGTAGGATAGTCAGTAGTCTAGTTCAGAAGTTGAAATGATGCTCATCTTCCAGCGATGAATTCAACAATTACAGTTCAGTAGTTAAAGGAATTGGTTACTTACTTGTAAGAAAGTAATCTGGCTTGACATCAGAATTCTGAGAGTATAATAAATAGGGTTTCAATAAACTGAGAGAGAGCTCTTATTTCCTTCAGTATATGCTGGTCCAGTTGTCTGTTTCTGTTAACTGTGTCTCAAAAGCCAGTTTTTCAACTAGTTTCAGATGTCAAACGACATCAATGTATCTCGTGCCTTTGGTCCTGAGTGGCTGTATCCTATGGCAACGAGAAAGCACTCTTTGAATCACAGTCTCGGGAGCTTGTTACCTTAAAGCAGTACTTCTCCTTTTCCAGCCTTAAATGCACACTGCATTCTTCCCGGAAACAAAAAACTACAGGATCATAAAACACCCCTCAGAGGCAGGATGTCCCGACTCCAAGAACTGCCGGCAAATCAGAGGGCTGGCAGTTTTTCGGTCCCAGCAGCATCACCGGGAGCGGTGGTCACTACTGGGACTGCACCCAGCGAGAAGTGGAACATTAACATCGGCCTCGGAAAAGATAAATGTGGTGGAGTCTATCTGGGGCCAATCGGACAGGCCCTGATGAGGGGGATGGGGGGGGGGGGAGGTGGTCGATGGAGAGACAGTGGGGGGGGGGATTCTTCCAGTGGGGGCTTTAATTAGCCACTTAAGGGCCTCAATTGGCCCATGGGTGGCCAAGCCACCTGCCACACACCCTGCTGTTGGTAAAATACCAGTGGCAGCAGGTAGATGATGGGCATGGCACTGCCACCATCCCACACGATTTTACGCCTCCCTGCCTTCCAGCCCACTCCTAGAAACATAGAAAAATAGGAGCAGGAGTAGGCCATTCGGCCCTTCAAGCCTGCTCTGCTATTCTATACGGTCATGGCTGATCATCCAAACTCAGTAACCAGTTGCCACATTCCTTGATCTCATTAGCCCTAAGAACTATATCTCACTCATTCTTGAATATATTTAATGATTCGGCCTCAACTGCTTTCTGTGGTAGAGAATTCCACAGGTTCACCACTTTCTGGGTGAAGAAATCTCTCCTCATCTCAGTCCTGAATGGTTTACCCCTTATCCTTAGATTGTGACCCTGGTCCTGGACTCCCCCACCATCGGGAACATCCTGCATTTAGTCTGTCCAGTCCTGTTAGAATTTTGTAGGTTTCTATGAGATCCCCTCTCATTCTTCTAAACTCTAGCGAATACAAGCCTAATCGACCCAATCTCTCTTTATACGTCAGTCCTGCCATCCCAGCAATCAGTCTAGTGAACCTTCGCTGCACTCCCTCCATAGCAAGAACATCCTTCCTCAGATAAGGAGACCAAAACTGCACACAATACTCCAAGGCCTTGTATAATTACAGCAAGGCATCCTTGCTCCTGTATGCGAATCCTCTCGCGATGACGGCCAACATTCCATTTGCTTTCTTAACTGCCTGCTGCACCTGCATGCTTACTTTCAGTGACTGGTGTACAAGGCCACCCAGGTCTCGCTGCACCTCCCCCTTTCCCAATCTATCGCCATTCAGATAATAATCTGCCTTTTTGTTTTTGCCACCAAAGTGGATAACCTCCTGGGCGGGATGGTAGTGTAAAATTCTGGCCACAATCTTTGGTATTGAAAAGGCGAGAGGCAAGCACTAATCACGCCGCTTATGGGCACCTTGTCTTTCAGGAGGGCAGAAATCTGGGGGGCAGGCACTGATCACGAAACTATCTTAAAGAGAAGAACTCTAATGGGATGAAAAAGATCCTGATTCAGGGGCAGGATTTTGGGTTTTGGGTCTATCTTGAGGCGCCCTCTCTCCAACTTTTAAAACTTTTAAAATAAGGGCGACCTAAGGCTGCAGCTGTTGCCAGACAGGCGGGCAGGGTCGCAAAGCCTGCCTGGCGCACTGCCCATGCACTCCCCACATTACGCCTCGTCTGGTCTCCCACAGGCAGCTGGCCTGTTCTTCAGTCAGCCTCTGACAATAGGTTTTAATAGATTTAATAGCTCCTTAACCACCCTTAATTGGCTACCCGCCACTTGCCTTCCAACCCCCATCCTGTCTCTGGGAAAATGGTCCAGGGGTGAAATTGTGCCAGGAAACCGGCACACCAGCCAGCAGCACCAACTTTTGTGCCTGCCCACCTCTGTACAACACAGCTGTCAGAGTCCAAATGGTGGGAGATTGATCTCTGTTTACTTCGATTTCTAGTATAAATGGGAGATGGAAACTTTAGCACTCTTGGGTAAATGATCAATTTCTGATCGCACTTGCCAGATTATTAGCATTCAGTGCTAATCAAGATTAAAATCACAACAGGATTATCATGATCACAACCCTTTACTTCTTCATGAGACTCCTGTTGAGCTCTAGAATATTTCGACCATCTGACCTCAGTTTGATGTGCAACTTGACTGTGAAGTGTAAGGCAATAATGTTGCTGTGATCTAGATGCTGTGGAAAATGGCTCAGTCACAGCAATAATAAGTTTGTTCTGGTTAAATTGCACTATGTTTTTACAATCTGAATTCCCATCCTGGAACACTATTAGGGGCAAGAGGCAGGCTATGCCCCCACCAAGATAGCCCAAGGACTAGCTGTGCTTGTCAATGAAGGACACATCCTGAACAAGGGAGGTACATATGAACTTAAATGAAATAGACTGAGCTAATGGGTTCAGCAAGCACACCTATTATGATTGTGATTTCAAGTGTGACTACCACAAATATTTTTAATCTTCTACAGCACCATGTACCACCGCTATTGTAAATGTAACACCGCTACTAAAGACAGAAGGGACAGAGAAAAGAAGGAACTATAGACCAGTTAGCCAGACATCAGTTGTCAGGAAAATGCTGGAATCTATTAAGGGAGTCTTAACAATGCACTCAGAAAATCATAGTACAATCAATGTCGGCATGGTTTTATGAAAGGGAAATAGTGTTCAACGAATTTATTGGAGTTTTTTTGAGGATACAACTAGTAGGGTAGATAAAGGTGAACCAGTAAATGTAATATACTTGAATTTCCAAAAGGTATTCGATACTCAAAAGGCACAAGATAAGGGGTTCTGAAGTTGGGGGATAATATATTAGCATGGATAAATGATTAGTTAACAGTCAGGAAGCAGGGAGTAGGGATAAAGAGGCATTTTCAAGTTGGCAGACTGATCAGTGGACTGCTGGGGCCTCAGCTATTTACAATCTATATTAATGATTAGACAAAGAGACCAAGAGCAATGCATCTAAGTTTTCTGATGATACAAAGATAGGTGGGAATATAGGCTGCGAGAAGGACACAAAAAGGCTGCAAAGAGATATATTCAGGTTAAGTGAATGGGCAACAAGGTGGTAGGTGGAGTATAATGTAGGGAAGTGTGAGGTTATTCACTTTGGTAGAAAGAAGAGAAAAGCAGAATATTTTTAAAAGGTGTGAAACTTCTAAATGTTGATGATCCGAGAGACTTGGGTGTACTCTTAGAAGGAACACAGAAAGTTAGCACACAGGTACAGCAAGCAATTCGGAAGGCAAGTGACATGTTGACCTTTATTGCAAGAGGATTGCAGTACAAGAATAAGGAAGTCTTGCTACAATTGTACAGGGCTTTGGTGAGATTACACCTGGAGTACTGTGTGCAGTTTTGGTCTCCATATCTAAGGAAGGATAAAATTGATTTGGATGCGGTACAACGATGGTTCAGTAGATTAGTTCCTGGTATGAGGGTTGACTGAGTGGCTGAGTAAATTAGGTCTATACTCTCTGGAATTTAGAAGAATGAGAGGTGATCCCATTGAAACATACAAGATTCTGAAGGGGTTTGACAGGGCAGACACTGAGGTGTTGTTTTCCTTGGCTGGGGAATCTAGAACAAGGGGGCACAGTTTCAGGATAAGGGGCTGATCATTTAGGACTGAGAAGTGGAGAAACTTCTTCACTCAAAGTATTGTGAATCTTTGGAATTCTCTACCTCGGAGGGGTGTGGATGATCCATCATTGAATATATTTAAGGCTTGGAGAGATAGAATTTTCGTATCTCAGGGAATCAAGGGACATGGGGAGTGGGCAGGCAAGTGAATTTGAGGCTGAAAATCTGCCATGATCATATTAAATGGTGGAACAGGTTCAGGGAGCCATATGGTCTACTCCTGCTCCTGTTGCTTATGTCATGTGCCAGCTTGGTTCACTGGTAGCACTCTGGTTCCTGTGTTAGGATGTGGTGGGTTCAATCCCCACTCAATGATGTGGGTCTTAGCCTAGTGGTAATGAAACAGGGCTAACAATCCAGTGGTTGTGAGTTTAAAGCCCACTATAGCAAGTTGCACAATTGTGTTCAATAAATTTTGGTAGGTATCATCACAAAAACCCAGTTGTTCACTAATGTCTCATCTAAATATGATTTTATTTCCACAATAAGTGTGTTTGACTCTTAATACACTCTGACTTAGCCTTGTAATCCATTCAGTTGAAAAAAATCAGTCTGTTTTCATCAATGAGCCAGGCATTGGATCAGGGTATGGCTCAGGCACTCTCAGCCCAACTGATCCTGCAAAGACCTCCTCAATAATGTGTTAGAACTGGCATCCGTGTTGGGAGTTCTGTCAATAGACTAATTGAGCAAAAGCCTGATATTCACAGTCAGATCTATCAGCTAATATTCGAGGTTCCTCAATGACTATCCTGGGTATGTCCTATCTATAATCTGTAGTTATAGACATGGTCTTAGAAGTCCTCAACTTTGACTCCAGACCCTATGAAATCTCACAGCTTTAGGTCAAACAAAGTCAAGATACTATCTACCCGGATGCTTTCAAAAGTGAATTGGATAATTATCTGAAGAGAAAAGATTTGCAGGGCTACGAGGAAAAGGCAGGGGAGTGGGACTAGCTGGGTTGTTCTCCCAGAGGGCCAGCATGGACATGATGGGCAGAATGGCTTCCTTCTGTGCTGCTCCTATTCTATGATTTTATGTGCTAAGCTTACCTCATCAACATCTTCTGGCCTCACAATCGCTACCTTGAGGAGGATGAGAACAACACATCATGGAAACACCTTCATCTCCAAGTCACAATCCAACCTAACTTGGTGATATTGCCATTCCTCACTGTTGCTGGGTGAAATTCCTACAGTACCTACTAACATTATTGTGGGGCCACCATCACCAGAAGAACTGCAGTGGCACATGTAGGAGGTTCACTCCTGCCTTCTCAGGGCAATTAAAAATGGGCAAATGTAGCCTTGGCAAGGCTTCCCACTTCCTGAGAACAAATGAAAAGACAAATGCTGCCTTGTTTGCCTGTTGAAGCGGATGTTAAAATCTCATTTTGAAGAACAGAGTTCTTTTGGTTAATATTTAACTTTCAGACAACACCATTGAAATAGAGGATCTAGTCATTTATCTCAGTGCTGTTAATGGGACCTTGCTATGCACATACTGCTGCGATATGTGCCTACAAAATAACAATGACCATATTGCAAAAGTAATCCATTGGATGTGAAGCACTTTGGGATGTTGACATGCTTTATAAATTACTTTATATGTGATCATACATCTCCTCCGTCTATTAATCTAGTTTGGTGCACTAAACAACAAGTTGGATTAATATAGCCCCTTTAATGAAGTAAAATGTATCAAGGTGGTTCACAGGAGCAATTATCAACCTCCGATCACCGTCGCCACTGCTTCAATGCACCCTGCCACCATCCATCACCACCAGCCACTGTTTCACCACAGCCTTGCCCTCTGATCACCACTAATAACCCCAACCTCTGCCCAATTGCCACCTCCTTCTCCCCATCTACCAATACCTCCCCTCACCCCAGTCACTGCTGCCTCCCAATCCGATTCCCACCCCACCCCATTCCTGGTCACCCATTTCCTCACTCATCTGAAGGCTGCTGCAACACCAACAACACCTTGATCCTTCATTATCCTTTGCCAGTGAGCTGCCTGTTGCTTTCAGCAGCCCACTGGCTCCACGGAAATGAGGCCCGAGACCTAAGATTTGGGGAACCTTGGGCCTCAACATTCAGGTGCAGGGATTGCACACTGCACTCATGCATGCCCAAAAATGGGCACTTCCAAGAGGCCAATGACTTTTACCTTTCATAAAAACCAACAGGAAATAGTTACTTTTCATACATAATCCCAGATAATAAAGATTGACAGGTTGTTTACTTGCAGGGATAGCAGAAATGAACCTAATTCTGGCCTTGCTTTCCATTAACACTCACACTTTCCTGCAAGAATGAGAGTGGATCTCCTGGCTGATTTTCCCTGTGTAGTCCAGGGACAGTGGGGTAAACTACAGCACTGCCATGCCGAATGACATTAGGAAACTCAGGGATTAGATCTGGTCTTTATAGTTGTTTCTATTCTGGTCCTCCTGGAACAAAATTTCCAGTAAAGCCAGGAATCCTTGAAAATATGGAACTACTGCCCTGAAAAATTTGCCAATGGCAAAACACAACTCAAAACAGAACCCATTCCCACCCAAAGCTTGACCAGAGCAATAATGAAATTTCCCACACTCTCTTTTTCAAGCATGTTGGACTGAGATAACTGGGAATTAGCAAATGATTTGACATGTTTCTTAAGAGAAGATTCTCTGGGGACCTTCTGGTTTGCAACTCAGAACACTTTGTTTACAAAATAGTCATATTGGATTATCAAAGATGGCAACTGAAATGAAAGCCTGACTGATGTTTATAATAAAGATGCTTTAAAAAAAAAGGATTTGAAAGTGAAAGATTAATCATTATGGTCACATTAATGACTCACTCAGAAAACCTTCATATTTTAAAATCAGGGTAAACTGGCACTGAGTGACCCTGACCCAGATAATGGATCATTCCAAAATTGTGCCTAATCAGATTGGCGGCCGGACCACGGCAAATTAATCTGCTGGCCTCATCCAGCAAGCAGCTGGCCCCAGAGGCATCTTGCCAGTCGTGTTGGGGTGGCAGGATCAGTTGGCAGGCATACTAGACAAGGGTCTAAAGTGAGTCTAGGGAGTATAGGAGAAATGAACATGGTGGTAATGTTACTGGACTAGAAATCCAGAGCTCTGAACGAATGCTTTGGTGACATGAGTTCAAATCCCACTATTGCAGCTAGGGGAATTTAAATTTAATGAATAAATATGGAATTAAAAATACTGGTTTCATTAATAATGATAATGAAACTACTAGATTCTGGTTAAAACCCATCAGGTTTACTAGTGGAAAAATCTGTCTGGCCTACATGTGACTCCAGATCCTCTGCAATGTGGTTGACTCTCAACTGCCTTCTGAAACAGCATAGCAAGCCAGTCAGTTATATCAAATCACTGAAGAATAGCATTGAGGGTGTATCAATGCTGCATGGACTGCACCACCACCTTCTCAAGCACAATTAAGGATTGGCAATTAATGCTGGCCTAGCCAATGCTGTTCACTTCCCAAGAACAGCTCAAAATAAAAAGGGAAGAGGGTGAATAGCAGTGGCCTACATTTTTAATGTAGAGCTGTGAGGAGCTTTCCTGCCCTTCCAGTCTCCACATTCAGGTTACATATTTTTTAAAATTACCCATATATTGGAACAGTTATAACATTGAACTTTCTGTTCAGAGGTTGGCCGCCTAAATCTGCCTTTTTGTAAATCTCACCTCAAGATACGAAAGCATGCTGAGGGACCTTGTACGAAGGCACCTCCAACTACGAGGCTTGTAGCATTGCTGATGCTAAATATAAACACCAGCTGAGAAGGTGTACTTGAAAAATCAAGATTTCCAACCTGCTGTATCCAGGATCCAGTGTTCAATCTGGAGACACTCAATCCAAGCAAAATAGTCAGTCATCATAGAACTCACGGCAAAAAAATGAGATAGTATTCTGCTGTCTTCTTCAATATCAAAGGATGAACCACAACTTCTTTGCACCATTTACCAGATGGAAAATGGGCACATTGAGGCTCAATTTTACCTCTCCTTGTGATTCAACTAAAATAACACACAGTACCTCACACAGAAATGAAGACAAGACAAATACATTTAAATTAATCTTTTTTGGTTTGTGAAATTAATTTATGGCAGGCATGGTGATAATTGGCTTTCACGGGCTGTGCAATGAGGTGATGTCTCACACATGACTTTTGTCTTATACATAAATTTGCACCAGATAATGGGAAAAGGGAATTTTGGAACATTGATAATGGAGTTTCTATTGTGCTGTATTTATCTTTCTCCTCATCCTGTCTACATTGTGTGTTTAAACTTCAGACACTATTTCTCAATATAACTACAGTTATCATTGTTTTGGAATCTGTCTTTTACTGTCATTCAGTTACTTGTTAATTTTTAAACCATCTCCAGATGTACTTTTCCTGCTCTCTAGGTAAAGTCCATTAACACTGGAACTGGAACATTTCCCTGTTGCCCACTGTCAGCCCACAACACTCCCAAATCAAGTTTAGTAGATGCTGGGTATGGGGTAAAACTCCCATTTTCTCCCCGATTAATGTTCCAACCTCAGACAAGTACTCACTAGAGGAGCAGTGTGACATTTTCCATTTCCCAAATCAGCTATCCTTCCCATCTCTCTGAATGAGATGATCAATTTAGTGACAACTAGTGCCAGATTAGGACAGGTTTGTGCTATGGGAACACCTACTAGGACTAGGTTTTAGAATTAGATTTAGATTTAGAGATACAGCACTGAAACAGGCCCTTTGGCCCACCGAGTCTGTGCCGCCCATTAACCACCTATTTATACTAATTCTACACTAATCCCATATTCCTACCACATCCTCACCTGTCCCTATATTCCCCTACCACCTACCTATACTAGTGACAATTTATAATGGCCAATTCACCTGTCAACCTGCAAGTCTTCTGGCTGTGGGAGGAAACGGAGCACCCGGAGGAAACCCACGCAGACACAGGGAGAACTTGCAAACTCCACACAGGCAGTACCCAGGATTGAACCCGGGTCACTGGAGCTGTGAGGCTGCGGTGCTAACCACTGCGCCACTGTGCCGCCCAAACTCATATGAACTTTATATGAAGCAGACAGATTCTGCTATATGCATCTGCAGCCATGTCCCAATGCTAACAAGCTACCATGTCCTATTTATGAATTTGTGTGATTTTGTTATAGCCTCTCCTAATTGCCCTATCTTTATGAGCATTTCATTTGCAGAATTATGCACACAGGTGAATTGTTTGTTATTGCAAAATACAAGGGAATAACAAGGTGTGGACCGATCATGGTTTTTTTGAGGCAGTTTTGTACTTCTGAATGGGGTAAAGGGTCACCTACTGTTAGCAGATTTTGTAATGGGTTCGAACAGTTTCAGGAAGTAAAGCTATTTGCTTACAAAACTGCTTTTGTCTCTATGCTTTAAGGCATAACACAGGAGTCTCATTAACTTCACATTGTAAATAAACAGCTAGAAATTTCTTTATGAATTGATCAGAAACTCATGGCGAATTTTATGCAGACCAGACACATAAGTGTGCTAAAGCAGATGAGAAATCTGCAGTGAGTAGCCTTGCCAGTGACGCTCATGTTCCAGCAATGAATAATTTTTAAAAATCAATTACAAATAAGAACATAAAATCATAATAAATAGGTGCTGGAGTAGGCCATTTGGTCCTTCGAGCCTGCTGCGCTATTCAACAAGATCAAGGCTGATCTTCTATCTCAACTTGACCTTCCCGCATCATCCCCATATCCATTGATTCCTTAAGTACCCAAAAATCTAACGACCTCTGTTTTGAATGCCCTCAAAGACTGGGCATCCACAGCTTTCTGTGGTAGAGAATTCCAAAGATTCACAACCCTTTGAGTGAAGCAATTTCTCATCATTTCAGTCCTAAATGACAGAACCCTTATTATGAGACTGTGACGTCATTTTTTAGATTTCCCAACTGCGGGAAACATTTTCTCAGCATCTAGGCTGTCAAGCCCCTTAAGAATTTTATTTATTACAGTTAGATCACCTCTCATTCTTCTGAACTCCAGGGAATATAGGCCTAGTCTACTCAATGTTTCCTCATTGGATAATCCCCTCACCCCAGGAACCAGTCTACTGAATCTTTGTTGCATTCCCCTAAGGTAAGTATATCCTTCCTTAGGTAAGGAGACCAAACGTTTACACAGTAACCCAGGTGTGGCCTCACCAATGTAAAACTTTTATACTCTTATACGCCAATCCTTTCTTGAAAATCCAATGTACTGCATTCACTAATTCCTTCTTTCTTAAATAGTGTGGTTATGTTTGCTACCGTCCAATCTTTAGGAACTATTCTAGAATCTAAGGAATTATGGAAGATCAAAACCAATGCATCCACTATCTCTGCAGCTTCCATTTTAGTATCCTAGGATGCAGGTCATCAGGTCCAGGAGATTTATTGCCACTAAGTCCTATTAATTTCTCCAGTGCTATTTCTTTATTTATACTGATTTCTTCAAGTTCCTCATTTTCACTAAACCCTTGGTTTGGTATTTGCCTTCCATTTATGCAAGTTAACTTTCTGTGATTCATAGAATCATAAAATGGTTACAGCACAAAAGCAGACCATTCAGCCTGTCGTGTCCGTGCTGGTTCTCTGCAAGAACAACTCAGCTAGTCCCACTCCCCCGCCTTTTGCCTGTACTCCTGCATTTATTTAATCTTCAGATAATTATCCAATCCTCTTTTGAAAGCCACGATTGAATCTGCCTCCATCACACTCTCAGGCAGTTCATTCCCAATCATAACTACTCGCTGTGTAAAAACATTTTTCTTCAAGTTGCTTTTGGTTCTTTTGCCATTAACCTTAAATCAGTGTCCTCTGGTTCTTGACCCTTCTGCCAATGGTACAAGGATACCCAGTTCCCTCTGAATGCAAACATTTCCCAGTCGCTCACCATTCAAAAAATTCTGCTTTTTTACTTTTTCTGCTGAAGTGTATAACTTCACACTTCACCACATTGTATTCCATCTCCCATGTACTACCCACCCAATTAACCTGTCTATCTCCCTCTGCAGCCACTTTGAGCCCTCCTCACCACTTACTTTCCCATCTAACTTTGTATTGTCAGCAAATGTGGATATGTTACTCTCATTTTCCTTATCTAATTCATTAATCTAGAGTGTAAATAGCTGAGGCCCAAGTACTGATTCTTGCTGTACCCCACTAGTTACAGCCTGATGAAAATGTCCCATTTATTCCTACTTCTGTTTTCTGTCCAGTAACCAATCCTCGATCCTTGTTAATATATTCCCTTCAATCCCATGAGTCCTAATTTTGTGCAATAGCATCTTGTGCGACATCTTATTCAATGCTTTTTGAAAATCCAAATACACTGCATCCTTTGGTTCTACTTTATCCATCTTACATTCTCACATACTGTCCTGGGCATTAGGCCAGGCTTAGCAATATTAGTGGACAAAGTTACGGGACACCTGAAACTCTATTGAAAAGTATCATGGGCAGTTATATGGACTCAAGGGTCTCAAACTTACAGCTAGAGTGTTATTGACAGGCAGTGCTATCCTGGAGATGGGCTCCAAGATCTTGTTGTTAAATCCTCAAAAAACTCGAACAAGTTTGTCAAACACAATTTCCCTTTCATAAATCCGTGTTAGTCATTTTATGATCTTCTAAGTGCCCTGTTACCACGTCCCTAATAATAAATTCTAGCATCTTGCCTATTACTGATAGGCTAACTGGACAATAGTTCCTTGTTTTCTCTCTTCCTGCTTTCTTAATTAAAGAGGTTATGTTTTCTATCTTTCAACACGTGGGAACTGTTCAAGAATCTAAGGAATTATGGAAGATCAAAACTAATGCATCCACTATCTCTGGAGCTACACTTTTAATACCCTAGGATGCAGGTCATCAGGTCCAGGGGATTTGTTGCTACTTAGTCCTATTAATTTCTCCAGTACTATATCTTTCTTTATGCTAATTTCTTTAAGTTCCTAATTCTCACTAGACCCTTGGGTCCCCATTATGTCTGGAATTTTTTATGTCTTCTACTGTGAAGATATTTGTTTAATGTCTTTGCCATTACCTCATTCCCCTCTAATAGGCCCAGGTTTACTTTCTCCAATTTCTTCCTATTTACATACCACATTTACAATCTGATTTTATGTCTTTTGCTGGTCTACTCTCATATTCTCTTTTCTCTTTCCTTATCAATTTCTTGATCCTCCTTTGCTGAATTTAAAATCCTCACAAACCTCAGCATTACTACTCTTTTTGGTATCATAAGCCTCTTCCTTTGATATACTGCTATCTTTAACTCCTCCTGGGAGCCTCGGTTGGACCATTTTTCTGTGAGATTTTTGTGCCTCAAAGGAATGTGTACTTGTTGCAAATTATTTATTAATTCTTTAAATGCTAGCCATTGCTTGTCTACCATCGTATCTTTTAATATAGTTTCCCAATCTATCTTAGCCAACTGGCCCCTCATACCTATGTAATTTGCTTTGTTAACTTTAATTGCCCTAGTTTCAAACTTAATTAAATCACATTCAAACTCAATATAAAGTTCCATCATATTATGGTCACTTTTCCCCAGAGACCCCTTTACGACAAGATTATTAAATAACACTTCCTGATTGCATAATATTAGATCCAAAATAGCCTGTTCACTAATTGCTTCCTCAACATACTGATCTAGAAAGCTTTCTTGTATACATTCCATGAACTCATTCTCCACACTATTAATGCAAATTTGGTTTGACCAGTCTATATGAAGATTAAAGTCCCCCATGATTACTGTATTACCCTTATTGCATGCACCTCCAATTTGCTGATTTATATTCTGTCCTAAACTATAACTACTGTTAGGGGGCCTATAAACAACAGTTTTCTGCCCCTTGCTGTTTCTTAGCTCAACCCAAACTGATTCTAAATCTTGATTTTCTAAGCTAAGATCCTTTCCCTTGACCGTCTTTATCACATCCTTTATTATCAGGGCTATCCCTTCTTTTCCATTTTTCCCATCTCTTCTAAAAGTTAAGTGTCCTGGAATATTTAGTTCCCAATGTTGGTCAATTTGCAACAACATCTCTATAATAGCTATTAGATCAAACCTATTGAATGTAATATTACTTTTCCCTTTGGTGTGTGAACAAGGAATATCCAAATAAAATGTGGGTTTTATTATAACGGAACTGGAACGTATATGTACAAATAGCTACTGCATGATGAGCACTTGGCACGTCATAACATTCAAGGCTATGGGCCAAGTGCTGGAAAATGGGATTAGGTAGACAGGTCAGGTGTTTTAATGCATCGGTGCAGACTCGATGGGCCGAAGGGCCTCTTCTGCACTGTATTATTCTGTGATTCTGCATGAGCTAGATTTAAACACCTCTCACTCTGCCAGGCTCCACCCACAACTGGTTGGTCATGTTTTGCTCGACATCACTTTCTCTGGTGACCTTCACTTACAGTTCTTTAAGGTGGTCCATTCTTAAGGTTGTCCCTTCTTAAGGTCATCCCACAACATTAATTTGTATCTGTGCTATTAATCCATCTAATTTGTTGCAAATGCTTTGCACATTCAGACATAATGCCTTTAGCTTTGACTTTTTTTAATAATTTTCCCTGATGTCACCTTAGTCACTAATGTCCTATTACCTTTGTTATTCTCATTGTCCGTCCTGACCCACTCCGCTTATTTTTACCCAAAACGCTGCTCTGCTCCAGAGTTTTATTATTTCCCTACCTGCTTTTGAATTTACCCTTTCCTGAATTCTCTCACCTCCATTTATTAGTTTAAAGTCCTGACTATTTCCCTAGTTATTCTCCAGGATACTGGTCCCAGCCTGGTTTAAGTGGAGTCCATCCCAACGGAACAGCTCCCTTTTACCCTAGTCCTGGTGCCAGTGGCCCGTGAAGCAAAACTCCTGCCTCCCATACCACTCCTTTACCCATACATTTAACCTTCTAATCTGTTTAGCACTAAGCCAGTTGCTGTGTGGCTCAGGTAACAAACCAGGGATTATTACTTTTGAGGCTCTATCTTTTAATTTGAGTCCTAACTCCTCAAACTCTTTCAGCAGAACATCATTCCTAGTCCTACCTATGTCTTTGGCTCCTACATGGACCACGACAACTGTATCGTCCCCCTACCACTCCAAGTTCTTATCCAGCAGTGAGGAGATATCTTTAACCTTGGCACCGGGCAGGCAACACAACCTTCGGAACTCACAGTCACGGCTGCGGAGAACTGTATCTGTTTCCCTAACTGTATGGTCCCCTAACACTACCCCCACTTGAATGGCTTCCTGCGCCATGGTGCTGTGCTCAGTTTGCTCATCAACCTGCAGTCTTTGTTCTCATCACACAGGTAGCAAGTACTTTGTACCTGTTGGTCAAAGTCAAGGGCTGTAGCTCCTCCATGACTACATTCTGGATCCCCATACTTGCCTGATTCACAGCCACACCCTCATATGCTAACCATTGGCAAACTCTAAAGTTCTGCTTAACCTAATGGGTGTGACTGCCTCCTGGAACAAAGTATCCAGGTAATGCATCCGCTCCCTGATGCCCTGCAATGACTGCAGTTCAACAACTCTGAGCCATAGTTCTTTCAGCTGCAGTCACTTACCACAGATATGATTGTTCAGGATCGCAATGCTCTCCACAAACACCCATAAAAATTACAGTTACTGTGCACACCCTGCCTAGCAAACCTTACTTATTTATTCTTTTGATTAGTTGATTAGCTAATTATTTTTAATTGAATTGATTATTTTAGTTTGATTAATTAATTGATTTATTTAGTTTAAGTTACTCATTTAATAAAGTAAGAGCAAGTTACAGTTCTCTTGCTTAGAGACAAAGAAAAACACTCACCAACTACTGGAGGTAAAAAAAGTAATAAGCAGTACCTGCTTTCTTGCCCCCACACCACCCCCCCACCGCCCGCACTGAACTCTCACGCACCAAGTTCCCGACTTTAGCACACAGTTAACGGAGCACTCTTTCAAGACCACTCTGTGTTCCATACTGTTAGAATAGTGCCTCTGTATTTTGTTAAATATATTTTTTAAAGATTCATTTTTGAAAGATTGAAGAAATGTTAAACTTTGGCATTTTCAAAGGGGGTCTTGTAAAGGCCACTTGACTTTGAGAAACAGTCCCTGGAAATGTTTTTTTAAAAGAGGCACTGAGTGGTCTTGTGAGGAATACTAGTCTTTCCAGGAAACCACCTGACTTCCAGCAACAACAACAAGTCTTTCCGGGAAGCCACCTGACTTCCAGCTCAATAAACTACAGAGAACTTTGGACACTTGCAGAAATTGTTTACAAAAAGATGACAGGTCAAGATTGATGGAGGTCAAAAGGTTGACCTCCTGTTGTCAGTTTCACTTTTGAATTGTTTTGATTTGGGGGTGAACTGTATAAAAAGGGAGAAAACTTCCAAGGAGAGAAGAGAATTCCCAAGTACAGAGAGAAGACCACAACCCAGCTCAGCTTTCCAGCACCTCTCTAAAAGACCCTGAGAAGTCCATTGTGTCAACTCATCTCATCTCCTGTCTTTGAAGAAAAGCCTGCTAAATTAATTCTCAACGCCGCCTGAAAAGAACTGTTCTAAAAGATCCCAGTGACCATCTACATGTACTCAGAGGCCAGACTGTAATGCCAGTTTTGCAACACAACATATCTCATCTGCTGTTTCTTCAAGAATGAGCAAGTATTCAGCCCAGGTGTTTCTTTGTCTTTAATAGAGCTCTGAAAACAAAACTCCCTTTATTTTCCAGTTAACGTGTGTGTGTGTGTGTGTGTGTGTGTGTGTGTGTGTGTGTGTGTGTGTGTGTGTGTGTGTGTGTGTGTGTGTGTGTGTGTGTGTGTGTGTAAGGTAAAAAGGGAACTTTAATATTTCAATCTGTGTGTTTATGCTTTACTTCATTATTGGTTTTGACTTGTTTTATAATAAACTGATAATGCTGTTGTTTATGACAGAAACCTGGTTGGTATGTTTTATTCTGGGATAAAAATAGAGTCCATGATTGACAGTAAGTGGGAAAAAAAATTTAAATATATGTTGTGACCCGTGGAGAAGTGGAACTGGAATAAACAGTGCACTCCTCCCGCTTCGGTCGAAACATATAATTGGGGGCTTTTTGCAGGATAAACCCAATGCCACAACGCAAAATTGTAAGTTGAGCAATAATAATTGAAAAAGGAAAAATAAAAAGAACTAGGTTTCTTGTGCAGTAGATTAAAGTTTACTCTACCAGAATGTCTTTAACAGTTGCTATGACTTTTCTGGGGAAGGAGGATGTATCCCTGAGTGATTTGGGGATCGTAACCAAGGTTAAGCTAATAGTATTGGCAGCAAAATTGGGGTTAGAGTTAAAAGTAGGAGTTAAGAAAGCAGACATAATTGAAGTACTTGAAAGAAGAAGAAAGCAAACCAGAGGGTAGTGCAGTTGGATTTGCTAAAAGTCAGTTACAAATGAAGCAGCTTGAGCTTGAACAGAAAAAGGAGGAAAAAGAATTGAAAAAACAAGAACTTGAAAGAGAATTGACAATGAAGAAACTTGAACTTTAGGAAAAGGAAAGGGAAAGAGAAAGAGAAGGAAAGGAATTCAAATTTAAAAAGATGGAACTAAGACAAAACCGTGGCCTTGGCTCCAAGGAAATTCTGGTGAGGAAAGATCTGACTCCAGCCCAGGACCCAGTGGAGAGCTATTTAAATTAGTACGAGCCCACCCAAATGTTTGAGGAAAAGGACGTAGAGGCACTTTTAATTTCTTTTGAAAAGATAGCCAAACAGAAAAAGTGGCCAAAGGAAAGCTGGACACTGCATATGCAAAGCAGGTTGATGGGCAGAGCTCATGAAGTTTATGCCATGCTTTCTGAGGAGGCTTCTGCAGATTATAAGATGGTAAAAAAGGCTATTCTCGCTGTGTTTAAGTTAGTCGCTGAAGCGTACAGGCAGAGATTTCAGAACCTCCGGAGATTGTCCAAGCAGACTTATATAGAATTTGAGAGGGTAAAGCAAATTAATTTTGATAATTGGATATGGGCACTAAAGATAGAGGCCACGTATGAGAACCTGAGGGAACTAATTCTCCTGGAAGAGTTTAAAAATTCATTCCCTCCGTTAGTGAGAACCCATGTAGAGAACCAGAAGATTTCAACAGCCGAACAGGCAACATAAATTGCTGCTGGTGATGAGCTTGTTTATAAGCCCAAAGCCTTTGTCCATCATGCCCACAAACCCAAGAAGGATAGAAAGTGGGGACAGCTGGGAATGCCCCGGGATCTCCTTCTCAGGCTAGAAAGGAAGATGCTGAGGGTGGAAGTGAGCTCCGCAAGCTTAAGTGTTGTCATTGTCACAAGGTGGGACATCTTCACGCAGAATGCTGGAAGTTGCAGGGATTTATTGGGGTACAAAAAGATAATGCAGAGAAAGCTGCATTGACCGAGAATACGACAAATCAGGCTGTAGTTCTGACTGCAGCTGTAAGACCAAATAGAAAAACCAATGTGAGTGCGGGGGTTGTGAATAAGATATCTGAGAGTTATAGGGAATTCTTCTCAAAAGGAAAAGTAATTCCTTATCCTTCAAGTGAGGCAGGCAAACCTATAGTTATACTTAGGGATACAGGAGCCAACCAAACTCTTTTGCTGGGAAAGGCATAACATTTCCACCAGACAGCGCACTGAATGCTAAGGTTTTAGTGAATGGTATTGGCAGGGAGTATATATCAGTACCTTTGTATCGGGTGCACCTAGAGTGTGACCTAATGTCTGGAACAGTAGTTGTGGGAGTTGTCCATAGGTTGCCAGTTGAGGAATTGGACCTACTCCTGGGGAATGATTTAGCCGGAGCAAAAGTAGTAGCTTCTCCAGTAGTCACAGAAAAACCAAGTGAAGTTAAAGAAACAGAACAGTTGCAGGAAAATGTTCCAGGAATTTTCCCTTCATATAGTAGTAACCCAAGCAATGACTAAACAAGTTCTATTGTCAGAGGCCAAATTGGCACCACAGACAGACAGCCAACTATCTGAAACCTTCTTTAGGGATTTGGATAATCCAAAGGAAATGTTTAATAAGTCTTCTCTGATCACGGCACAGCAAGCTGATCCAAAGTTAAATAAAGTGGCACAATCAACTCTAAGTTGAGACAAAAGGGATGGTGGTTCACCAGATAGTGGTACTACCTAAGTATCGCCAGAAACTATTAAGGATAGCGCATGAAATTCCTATAGCGGGACATCTGGGGATCTGGAAGACCAAATCACATGTAAGTCAACATTTTTACTGGCCAGGTCTTTCCAAGGGCGTGGAGCAGTTTTGTAAAATGTGCCATACACGCCAGATTGTAGGAAAACCGCAACCTGCCATAAAACCAGCACCTCTAATTCCCATACCAGTTATAAGGGAACCATTTAGTAGGGTGTTGGAAGACTGTGTAGGACCTTTACCAAAAACAAAAGTGGGACTCCAATATATACTCACTATCATGGATATGGCTACTCGGTTCCCATATGCCATTCCCTTGCAAACAATTTCTGCTAATGTAGAGGTAAAGAAGTTCACCCAGTTCTTCACTAGATATTGATTACCAATTGAGATTCAGTCAGATCAAGGTTCCAATTTTATGTCTAAAATTTTTCAGGAAGTTATGGGTAGTTTGGGTATAACACAGTTAAAGTCTTCTGCTTAACACCCACAGACACAGGGAGCTTTAGAAAGGTCCCATCAGACCCTCAAAACGATGATCAGGGCATACTGTCATGATTATCCCCACGATTGGGAAAAACAGCTAGAATTTTTTTGCTTGCCACTAAGGATTCACCTAATGAATCTATTGGTTTTAGTCTTTTTGAATTAATTTACGGACATGTTTAAGAAGTCCTCTAAAACTAATTAAAGAAAGGTTTTTAGAACAGAGGGACGAATCTTCTGTACTAGATTATGCATCCGTGTTCTGGGGCGGCTCACAAGAGCTTGCAAAGTGGCTGAGGAACACCTTAAAGCTTCCCAAACAACTATGAAGAAATGGGCAGAAATCAAGTCTGCCAAGATCTGAACATTTCAACCAGGGGATGAAGTGTTAGTATTACTGCCTTTACAGAGTGAACTGCTGAAAGCACGGTTCAGTGGTCCATGTAAAGTGGTCAAGAGAATTGATAAACTAAATTATTTGATTGACACTCCAGATCGCTGGAAAAAGAATCAGCTGTGTCATATCAATATGTTAAAACAATATTATTGCCAGGAGGGGGATAAGCAAGCACAGGTATGTCAGGTAGTAGGGACAGTGAAGGATGAAAGGGATAGTGAGGATGAGGCAAAAGGAGGCCTAGACAATTCTCAAATTGAACCTCCTACTATCTGGTTAGCTAATACTGAATTGCTAGGGAGCTTGGACACTATGCTTTCATATTTCAGTGCAGGACAACGAGAAGACCTAACAAGGCTACTCACAGCATTTAAAAGAGTCTGTAGAGATAAGCTAGGATGTACAACCTTAGCCACACACGATATGGATGTAGGGGAATTCTTTCCTTTAAAACAGCATCCTTATCGCTTAAGTCCAGAGAACAGGCCCAGGTAAAAGCAGAAATCCAATACATGTTGGAAAACTACTTAATAGAACCCAGTCAAAGCAGCTGGAGTTCACCAGTAGTATTAGTGCCAAAACTTGATGGTTCAACTACAATCTGTATAGACTACAAAAAAGTCAATGCAGTAACGAAGGCAGACCTAATACCTCACTTGGAAGACTGTATTGACAGAGTGGGCAGTGCCATGTTTCTTACAAAAATAGATTTGTTAAAGGGATACTGGCAAGTTCCTTTAACTCCCCGAACTAAAAAAATATCAGCCTTTGTCACACCAGATGGTATTTTCCAGTGCCGAGTGATGCCATTCAGACTAGGGGATGCCCCAGTCACTTTTCAGAGACTAGTGAACCAAGTGGTAACCAGTCTTCCTAACTATGTGGTTTACCTTGATGATGTGCTGGTCTACAGTGACACTTGGGAGGACTACTTGGAACAACTGGGGGGCTCTGTTTGGAAGGTTGCAATTGGCTGATTTGAAGATAAATTTTGTGGAAAAAAACTAAAAACCAGAATGCCAGACTATTCTGATGGAATTTACTATTACAACATTATCACTTAAAGATTATCCACATTGCAGGCAAAAATAGCATTATTGCAAATGCTTTATCGAGAATCTAAATTTGTATTGAGCTATCTGAAAGAAAAGAGGGTACAGAGCAGAATCGTGTTCACTATGGTAATGAGTGAATGGGGATGAGTGTGAAAATGTGTTTTAAAATGTTTTCATTTTTTTTTTACTTATGAAACATACTTAAAAAAGGTATTTCAATCATCCAAGGGTGGAGGTGTTACGAAAGTGCATCTGTGTAAACCACCTGACTTCCAGCAACAACAACAAGTCTTTCCGGGAAGCCAACTGACTTCCAGCTCAATAAACTACAGAGAACTTTGGACACTTGCAGAAATTGTGTACAAAAAGATGACAGGACAAGATTGATGGAGGTCAAAAGGTTGACCTCCTGTTGTCGGTTTCACTTTTGAATTGTTTTGATTTGGGGGTGAACTGTATAAGAAGGGAGAGTACTTCCAAGGAGAGAAGAGAAGACCACAACCCAGCTCAGCTTTCCAGCACCTCTCTAAAAGACCCTGAGAAGTCCACTGTGTCAACTCATCTTGTCTCCTGTCTTTGAAGAAAAGCCTGCTAAATTAATTCTCAACACCACCTGAAAAGAACTGTTCTAAAAGATCCCAGTGACCCATCTACATGTACTCAGAGGCCAGACTGTATGCCAGTTTTGGAACACAACATATCTCATCTGCTGTTTCTTCAAGAATGAGCAAGTGTTCAGCCCAAGTGTTTTTTTGACTGTAATAGAACTCTGAAAACAAAAATCCCTTTATTTTCCCGGTTACTGGTGTATTTGTGAGTGTGAGAGGCTAAGGTAAAAAGGGAACTTTAATATTTCAATCTCATTTATGCTTTACTTCATTACTGGTTTAGACTTGTTTTATAAACTGATAATGTTGTTGTTTATGGCAGAAACCTGGTTGGTGTGTTTTATTCTGGAATAAAAATTGAGACTATGATTGACCGTATTGGTAAGTGGGAAAAAATTTAAATATATGTTGTGACCTGTGGAGAAGTGGAACTGGAACAAACAGTGTACTCCTCCCGCCTCGGTCGTAACAACACTCAATACAGCCAAATGGTAATTTGTCCTTCAAATAAATGAACATTAATATTCACATCAGAATTAAGCTACAGCCCACCCATGTATTTTAAACTAAGTACACATCTCATTTTTTTTAAATTTTAATTTAGAGATACAGCACTGAAACAGGCCCTTTGGCCCACCAAGTCTGTGCTGACCAACAATCACCCATTTATACTAACCCTACATTAACCCCATATTCCCTACCACATCCCCCCCATCCCCCCCATTCTCCTACCATCTACCTACACTAGGGGCAATTTACAATGGCCAATTTACCTATCAACCTACAAGTCTTTGGCTGTGGGAAGAAACCAGAGCACCTGGTGGAAACCCACGCAGTCACAGGGAGAACATGAAAACTCTGCACAGGCAGTACCCAGAACCGAACCCAGGTTACTAGAGCTGTGAGGCTACGGTGCTAACCACTGCGCCACCCCAGTTCGATTCTCAGGTCTGCTGAAAGGTCACAGACCTTAAATGTTAACTCTGCTTCTCTCTCCACAGATGCTGTCTGACCTACTGAGTATTTCCAGTGCTTTCTTTTTTTATTATACATCTCATGTTTTTATTGCTCCACTCCAGGATGTAAACTAGCTCTGCTGCAATCTTGGGGAACTTTTACATTGTTGGAGGTGCTGCTGTTTGACTAACATATTACATTGGATTAACTGCCTGCTCAAGTAGACATTGAAGGCCCCAGAGCATAATTTTTCGAGAGGCTGTGTCCTGATCAACATTCCCCTCCTCATCCAATAGCACCAAAAAAGGCAGAATCTATGCTATAATGATTCTTGCTGTTTCTGGTATGTTGCTCGTGCAGAATGGGTGTTACAATTTCCTACATTACAGCTGTTATTCTAGGTAAGAAGTACTTTGAGACATTTTAATTAAGTGATAATGGGCTAGATAAATGCACAAAATACCTCTCTTTTCTCTCCAGCTATAGAAAACGATAATACTTTCACTGTTTGGTTCAGTTCTGTTGCACAAATCATTGAAATTTACGATTGCAAAAATATAGTGCTGTAATGTACGTAACAGAAGCTTCCTGCCCTAATGTTTTTGACTTCCTAGTTTAAAATACGGCTGTGTTTGCTGACAACGCAACCACTAGGTGGCACAGTACTGGCACGTGCACAAATGCAGCCTCATCCACTGAAATGTCACTGTCTGCGACATCTCAGGCAGGTGCCAGTAATAAAGATGGCGCTGCTCAATTTGACACAATAAAAGAATTAAACCCAAGCCCCCTCAAACGCTATGATCGCCACCTCCATCCCACCCGTAAGAGTACCCCACTCCCTCCCACCATCTCCACTTCTCTTTGTCGCTCCCCACCACGCACATCTGCTCATTCCCCGCCTTCTCCCTTGGCTGCTCACTCCCCGCACTGCCCACACCCCTCAGCCTAAAGGCCTGCTACCCAACCCAAACCCGACGGGATCCGACGACATGTGTCGGGTTCGGTTCAGGTCGGGCCCCTCTTCTGGGTCCGGATTTCGGGGTCGGGTGGAGTCCGCGGGCCGGGTCCAGGTTGGGCTGGACACACACGGTAAGTATTAAGATCAAAAACCTGACCTGAGCTGGAAGTCCGGGCCAAAACTGAGTCTGCGCAGTGAGTGAGTGACGTCACTATGAGCAATCTGGAGCAGGAAATTGTGAGCGGCGATTGAAGCAAGGATGGCGGGAAAGAGGGAGATACTGTTAGGGAGAATGGGAGGCAGCGATCGTGGCTATTGAGGGGTGAGGACGTCATTACGCGGTGATGTCAGCATATGCATGTGCGCTTTCATACTGGCAAGCTGGCAAATGTTCGTACGCACTGATGACGTCTGTGGTCACTCTGCGCATGCTCTGTGTTGTCAGGAGTCACTCCGTTAAAATAACTATTTGAGATCAATTTATCATAGCAGGACAATAGCGTTTGCTAGCTGAATAACAACAGGAGAGGATCATTAAAAGCATTCGCCAAAGTCCGAGAACCGTAAAGACATTCTGCAATAGTTGGCAAGTATCAGTTAACACTGGCACTGCATTTGCGTGGTTCCATTCTTATCTACCTAGTCATAGCCAGATAATCACCTGCAATAGCTTCTGTTCCTTCTTCTGTACCATTATCTCTGGGGACCACAAAGAATCTTTCTTTGATCCCCTCCTATTTCTTATCTACATGCTTCCATTCAGCATCATCTGAAAACACAATGGCCTGAATTTTATTCTAGTGATGGGGTTCCAGCAGTGGGCTGGAAGGTCGCGGGGAGACCCTACCTCGGCCTTGCATTGGAGCCCCCTTGTAATTCCACATTGGGCAGGCAATTAACTGCCCACCATCAGGGACATCCTCCCTTTAAGGGAAGAGCTCCCATCTCCAAGAGCTGCCAGACAATCGGAAGGCCAGCATCTCTGCAGTACCAGCAGCATACTGGAAGCAATGGCAACTGCTGTTACTGCAGGAGGCCCTTCAGCATTGAGGATGTCGGACACTCCGGGAGAGGTGAGTGGGGTCAGGGTTGCTGGGGCCAGTTAGGTATGTCCCGGCGATGGGCTGGGGGATGGGGTTGGTGAGGGTGGGGGGGTGTTTTCCCAGGGGGGCGGCAATTGCTGCTGGGGGGCCCTCCAGGGGCCCTAGAATGCACCTAAAGGTGGCATCCCCCAACCCACAAGGAGGCCACCAGGCTTTATCTAGCGGTGTTTCCCAGCGATGGCGGGCCCCTCTGCTTTCCATTAAATTGAGATGGAGGTGGGAAGAGGCCCTTAAGTGGCCATGAACTGACCATGAATATCCGCCACATAGTACTGGATGAGCAGAGATTTCCTCCAATTAAATATTGGGAAGACCATCAACGTGCATCTTCAGTTCCCATCACAAACACCGTTCCCTAATCACCGACTCCATCCCTCTCCCTGGCAGCTGTCTGAGGCAGAACAAGACCATTTGCAACCTTGTGTTGTATTTTACAGTGAGATGAGCTTCTAACTACCCATCTGCGCCATTACTATGACTGCCTACTTCCACCTCAGTAACATTGCCCAACTTTGCCCCGCCTCGGCTCATCTGCTGCTGAAACCCTCAATCACATCTTTATCACTTCTAGACTTGACTATTCCAATAACCTCCTGGCCAGCCTCCCAACTTGCCCCCTCCATAAACTTGAGCTTGTCCTAAACTCTGTTGCCCGTATCCAAACTCACTCCACATCCATTCACCCATCACCCCTGTGCTTGCTGAACTATATTGGTGCCAAGACCAGCATCGCCTCAATTTTAAAGTTTTCTTCCTCATTTTCAAATCCTTCCATGGCCTCGCCCCTCCCTATCTTTGTAACATCCTCCAACCCTTATACCCTCCGGGATCTCTGCACTTCTCCAATTCTGCCCTCTTGCACATCCCCTACTAATATCACTGTACCACTGGCGGCTGTGCTTTCAGCTGCCAAAGCCTTAAACTCTGGAATTCCCTCCCTAAACCTCTCCACCTTTCTACCTCACTCTCCTCCTTTAAGAAGTTCCTTAAAACCAACCTCTTTGACCAAGCTTTTGGTCATCTGTCCTATGTTATGAAAGTGCATCCAATTTTTAATATTTTTTGAGAACTCGTGTTTAAAAATTGTGGAAATTGATTCACTTGAAAGACTGAAGAGATTCCATAGATGCTGGACTTCATTTTTTTTTTAAAAAGGTCTCTGTAAGGACTTGGGACTTTGTTTAAAAACAAACGCTTACAGGAAGTCACATGTCAAGGTTTATGGTGGTCAAGAGTTGGTTTCATTTTTGGATATTGTTTTGAGTCAGTTGGGATCAAGCCTGCTAAGAGAGAAGCCACCAGCTCATCCTTTTTCCACCTTTTTGAGAAACCCTGAGAATCCAATGTGATAGCTGAAACCCCGATGCAGTGATTTCTCCTGGAAAGCCTGCCAGACTAATCTTCAACGTCGCCTGAAAAGAACTGCTCCAAAAAGATCCCAGTGACAGCTGTCTACGTGTATTTGGATGCCAGAAAAAAGGGCCATTTGGGCGGCACAGTGGCGCAATGATTAGGGTGGCACAGTGGCGCAGTGATTAGCACCGCAGCCTCACAGCTCCAGGGACCCGGGTTAGATTCTGGGTACTGCCTGTGTGGAGTTTGCAAGTTCTCCCTGTGTGTGCGTGGGTTTTCTCCGGGTGCTCCGGTTTCCTCCCACAAGCCAAAAAGACTTGCAGGTTGATAGGTAAATTGGCCATTATAAATTGTCACTAGTATAGGTAGGTGGTAGGGAAATATAGGGACAGGTGGGGATGTTTGGTAGGAATATGGGATTAGTGTAGGATTAGTATAAATGGGTGGTTGATGTTCGGCACAGACTCGGTGGGCCGAAGGGCCTGTTTCAGTGCTGTATCTCTAATCTTATCCATTTTCCTTCAAGAATTAACAAGTATTTGGTCAAAGTATTTGTTTGTCTTTTTGTAAGGAGATCTCTGCAGAGAAGTTCTCCCTGTGTCTGCGTGGGTTTCCTCCGGGTGCTCCGGTTTCCTCCCACATGCCAAAGATTTGCAGGTTGATAGGTAAATTGGCCATTAGCAATTGCCCCTAGTATAGGTAGGTGGTAGGGAAATATCGGGACAGGTGGGGATGTGGTAGGAATATGGAATTAGTGTAGGATAAGTATAAACGGGTGGTTGATGGTCGGCACAGACTCGGTGGGCCGAAGGGCCTGTTTCAGTGCTGTATCTCTAAACTAAACTAAACTAAAACTTCTTCATTTTTTCTTTAACCAGTGTGTGTGTGTGTGTTGGGTTAATTTTAACCTGTGTGTTAATAAGCTTTACATCTTTATTGAATAAATCTTAATTCTGTTGTTTATCAAAGAAACCTGGTTGGTGGATTTTATTCTGAAACTAAAATAGATAAAATATATAATTGGCCATATTGGTAACTGGGTAAAACATTTAAATATATGTTGTGACCCATGGAGAAGTGGAACTAAAGACAGCGCACTCCTGCAGCCTCGGTCATAGCACTTAACATCTTGATTTGTGGCTCAGTGGCAAATGTTGTCTTACAATGCCTCTGTGAAGCTCCTTGGGATGTTTTACTACTTTAGAGGCATTATATAAATGCAAGTTGTTGTTGTTAAGTACCACTTCACTTCAATCCATACCTAGAGCAACACTTAAATTTAATGGCCTCAAATGTTCTGGAATGTAATTACGCAAAGATTTTGACAAAATTTACACCAATCTTGCATAGGCAGAGGTAGTGCCACCAATAGGAGCAACAGCAAATGGGCAGTCGTCTTCTCCCATAATAGTGCCTCATTTTTTTCAGAACCTCCTGCCTTTGCTCCTCTTTCTCTTCCGTTATGATATAGAACAAGCGTTTGCCCATTGGATAGGTCTTTCCAGCTCCTTTGCTCTGGATGCATGGGGGATGGGAGGTTGGTTCCATATACTTTCAAGTGAAACCTACAGCACGTTTGTTAAGTAAAGTGAAGGTCACATTCAAACATTGTATTTAAACTGCTTGGAAAATCACATCAGACTCCATAAATTTCAGGTACACCACTATCAGGCGGTTTTGGGCCGTACACTGCACTTAAATATTTGGACATAAATCCACACCAGGTCATTACTTGTGTAAATCTATGAAACTCGCACCTGCTGGTATTTTGCACTAAGTTTTGTAAATGAGAGGCAGGGAGTTTCTGCCAATGTATCTTGGAAGTAGCACAAATGATCGAAGAAATTCACAAAAAGTCCCCAGTATCACAGATGCCAGACTTCAGCCAATTGGATTCACTCGCATGATATCCAGAAACGGCTGAAGGCACTGGATACTGCAAAGGCTATGGGCCCTGACAATATTCCAGCAATAGTACTGAAGACCTGTGCTCCAGAACCTGCTGCGCCCCTAGCCAAGCTGTTCCAGTACAGCTACAACACTGGCATCTACCCAGCAATGTGGAAAATTGCCCAAGTATCTCCTGTACACAAAAAGCAGGAGAAGTCCAACCTGGCTAGTTACCGCCCCATCAGTCCACTCTCAATCATCAGTGAAGTGATGGAAGGTGTCGTCAACAGAGCCATCAAGTGTCACTTGCTTAGCAATAACCTGCTCTGTGACGCTCAGTTTGGGTTCTGCCAGGGCCACTCAGCTCCTGACCTCATTACAGCCTTGATTCAAACATGGACAAAAGAGATGAACTCAAGAGGTGAGGTGAGAGTGACTGCCCTTGACATCAAGGCAGCATTTGACCGAGTGTGGCATCACGGAGTCCTGGCAAAACTGAAATCAATGGGAATCAGGGGGAAAACGCTCTGCTTTTTGGAGTCATACCTAGCGCAAAGGAAGATGGTTGTGGTTGTTGGAGATCAATCATCTCAGCTGCAGGACATCACTGCATGAGTTCCTCAGGGTAATGTCCTAGGCCCAAACATCTTCAGCTGCTTCACCAATGGCCTTCCTTCAATCATAAGGTGAGAGGTGGAGATGTTCGCTGATGATTGCACAATGTTCAACACCATTCGTGACTCCTCAGATACTGAAGCAGTCCATTTAGAAATGCAGCAAGATGTGGACAATATCCAGGCTTGGGCTCATAAGTGGCAAGTAACATTCGTGCCACACAAGTGCCAGGCAATGACCATCTCCAACAAGAGAGAATCTAACCATCTCCCCTTGACATTCAATGGCATTACGATTGCTGAATCCCCCACTATCAACATCCTAGGGGCTACCATTGACCAGAAACTGAACTGGAGTGGCCATATAAATACTGTGGCTACAAGAGCATGTCAGAGGCCAGGAATCCTGCGGTGAGTAACTCACCTCCTGACTCCCCAAAGCCTGTCCACCATCTACAAGGCACAAGTCAGGAGTGTGATGGAATACTCTCCACTTGCCTGGGTGGGTGCGGCTCCAACAACACTCAAGAAGCACGACACCATTTAGGACAAAGCAGCCCGCTTGATTGGTACCCCATCCACCAACATTCACTCCCTCCACCACCGACGCACAGTGACAGCAGTGTGTACCATCTACAAGATGCACTGCAGCAACACACCAAGGCTCCTTAGAAAGCACCTTCCTCTAACAACTAGAAGGACAAGGGCAACTGATGCATGGGAACACCACCACCTGCAAATTTCCCTCCAAGTCACACACCATCCTGACTTGGAACTATATCACCGTTCCTTCACTGTCGCTGGGTCAAAATCCTGGAACTCCCTTCCTAACAGCACTGTGGATGTACCTACCCCAAATGGACTGCAGCGGTTCAAGAAGGAAGCTCATCACCTCCTTCTCAAGGGCAATTAGGGATGGGCAATAAATGCTGGCCTAGCCAGCAATGCCCACATGCCATGAATGAATAAAAAAACCGCAGTGCTGTTTCAGTACAACACTGGTGTAAATCAGTTACACATGAATGTCACTCTTATGCTGTTGTTACAGCAAAACTTTCCAGAAAACTCCAATTTATAATTTGAAGGAAATTTATAACATGTCGATTTGACAGCCTTCTACTATTCCCTATTTCTACCTTTTTTGTGAGGGTGGGGGGGGGGTGGTGAGTGGATTGGGGTTAAAGGCACATTAGTGAAAGATACTTTTCATGGACTTTTTCAACAATTTTTTTGTAGACTGGAATAAAGTCTATTCTGCTGAAATGAAATGAAATACAATCATCAGAGGTTTTAATCCTTAAGGTGGCAAATCACCTACATGCAACATACGCAACTATCAAATTCAATTTAATGCTATAAATGTATTTGAAAAAGAAGAACAACAACTTATATTATATAGCACCTTTAACATAATAAAATATCCCAAGGCACTTCATAGGAGAATTATAAAATAAAATATGACACCGAGCCATATCAGATGACCAAAAGCTTCATCAAAGAGGTAGGTTTTAAGGAGTGTCTTAAAAGGAGGAAAATGAGATAAAGAGGTGGAGAGGTGTAGGAAGGTTATTCCAGAGCTTAGGGCCTAGGCAACTGAAGGCACAGCCGCCATGGTGGAGTGATTATAATAGGGGATGCC
Source organism: Heterodontus francisci (assembly GCF_036365525.1). Classification (NCBI taxonomy): domain Eukaryota; kingdom Metazoa; phylum Chordata; class Chondrichthyes; order Heterodontiformes; family Heterodontidae; genus Heterodontus; species Heterodontus francisci. Next base: position 25,333,085 of record NC_090395.1, read on the forward strand.
CAAGAGGCCAGGATTGGAGGGGCACAGATATCTCGGAGGGTTGTGGGGTAGGAGAAGATTACAGAGATAAGGAGTAGCAAGGCCATGGAGGGATTTGAAAACAGGGATGAGAATTTTAAAATCAAGACATTGCTTGACCGGGAGCCAATGTAAATCAGTGAGCACAGGGGTGTTGGGGATTTGGTGCGAGTAGGAATACAGGCAGCAGAGTTTTGGATGACCTCAAGTTTACAGAGAGTAGAATGGGATACCAGCCAGGAGTGCATTAAAATAGTCAAGTCTAGAGGTAACAAAGGCATGGATGGTATCAGCAGCAGAAGAGCTGAGACAGAGGTGGATGCAATGGAAGTGGAAATAAACAATTATAGCAATGGTGTGTATATGTGGTCAGAAGCTCAGCTCAGTGTCAAATGTGATACCAAAGTTATGAACAGACTGGCTTAATCTCAGACTGTTGCCAGGGAGAGGGATGGAGTCAATAGCTAGGGAACAGAGTCTGGAGCAGGAACCGAAAATGATGGCTTCAGTATTTCCAATATTTAATTGAAGGAAATTCCTGCTCATCCAGTACTGGATGTCGGATAAGAAATCTGATAGTTTAGCAACAGGGGAGGAGTCAAGAGAGGGGGTGATTAGGTAGAGCTGGGTATCGTCAGTGTACATGCATAAAAAACACAGTGCTTTTGGATGATGTCACTGAGGGGCATCAAATAGATGAGAGATAGAAGGGGGCCAAGGATAGATCCTTGGGAACACCAGAGGTAATGATGCAGGAGCAGGTGAAGCCATTGCAAGTGATCCTCTGGCTATGATTAGATAGATAAGAATGGAACCAAGTGAGAGCAGTCCCACCCAACTGGACAACAGTGGAGAGGCACTGGAGGAGGAAGGTGTGGTCAACCATGTCTGCAGATAGGTTGAGAAGGACAAGGAGGGAAAGTTTACCTTTGGTACAGTCAGATAGGATGTCACTTGTGACTTTGATGAGAGCTGTTTTGATCGTGTGACAGGTGCAGAAATCTGATTGGAGGGATTCAAACATGGACTTCTGGGAATGATGGATAGATTTGGGAGATGACAACATTGTCAAGGACTTTGGAGAGGATTGGGAGGTTGGAGATGGGATGGTCGTTTGCAAGAACGGTCGGGTCAAAGGTTGTTTTTTTGAGCAGAAGAGTGATGACGGCAGATTTAAAGGAGAGAGGGGCAACACCTGAAGAGAAAAAAAAGTGACAACGTACTAGGTACAACAATACTTAAAAGAAAACAATTGTTTTATACATTGTCAGTAGGCCTGCAATAACAGAAGGAATTTGTGTCATGAATAAACTGAAGTAACATTCAGATCGTAAATATTTCAATGAGTGGTTAACTGGAATTGTTGACATTGGTAAACATACTGGGCTGGATTTTCAAATGCCAGCGGGATCAGGACCCAATGCAGGCGCAATTTAAAATCGCAGTCCCAGAGGTCGTCTCTGGATCCTGACGCCTCCAGGACAGTCTGCAATATTCATAGTGCTGGCAGGGGGGTGGGACTGGGGAATCCACTCGCTTTCAATTAACGGCCCATTAAGATCCTTTAGGAGCTAGTTAATGAGTCGCAGAGATTGACACTGCAATTTCTAATGGAGATTTCGGTGAACCCAAACAGTCTGGTGCATGTTAGCACACAACTGTCAGGTTTGCTGCGGGGCAAAGGAAAAGTTTTTTTTAATGTTTAAAATTATTGGGCCCTCCAGTATCCTGTTCTAGAATGTGTGTAGTACCTCTGCTTTTGAAATTTTCCACTCTGTCTCATCCCTTTATGCTGCTGGCCCTCTGAGGAGCTGCCTGCTCTCTACAGCAAGGCAGCTGCAGGCCCCATCTGTCTTCCACTTGCCTTTACCACTGGCGTCAGGCAAGCAGCTGCCGCCTCCTGGAGGTGCATGGTGCCACTAATTGGGTGCTGAGCTGGCCATCATCCCAATTAGGGCATTAGCATCTAAAAATAACATTGCGTAAAAGATGCAGTGGAGGTGCAGGGTCGGGACTCAGAATTCATCCGGGCATCGGGTTCCCGACCCTACTTTGAAAATCTGGCCCACTGTTCTTACAGGCTACCTGTACAAGAATTGTATAGAGTTAGTTATTATACGCTGTTGCATGTTGTACATGTTGTTGGGATCCCACACAATGAGGATACCATCGGCTTTTATCCAGTGGAGCAAGTTTTCTGAACCTCTACGCCCAGTAGCAGCACCAACAGACAACCAGCTACAGAGATCAATCTGCTCAATTCAGTGCCCAATTTTCAAGTTATTAGTTTTAATGGCCCAACAATTGGCCAAATCAGATATAGTGACCTTCACAGTCAGTTCTCTGATTGGTGTTGCTGCTGAGCCAGACTCCCACTAGATATAGAGTTTTGGCAGATTTACTTCACTGTGTGTTGCACTCATACAGAAGCTATTGACAGTCAGACTTTACTTAGTGTATGGCATATACGTATAGGGATGAGAGTAAGGAAACTGTCAGCTTTTACCCAGCATGTGGTATACATACACAGATAGGACACACCAGGAGAAGGCAGTCAGTTTTTGCTCAGTGTGTGGTGTTCACGTGTAGAAGCCAGACAATGAGGAAACTGGCAGTTTTTATCCAGTGTGTGCTGTACATGCAAAGGAATTGTGCAGAGGCAATCATTGTCCAGTGTATACTGTTCAAAAGCTGACGTGGAAGCAAAGTATTATTTTGGCCCTAGATGAACTATTCCTTTTCATGCTGTGTTACACCACATTTTGTTAAATTAGCATTCTTCAGAACTTCTGAACTTTTGCGTTTGAAATGTTTACTGATGTTGTTACTTTTTAATTTTTTATCATGCTTTGGATCAAATTCCATTTTTCCTTCAAGGGTAACAATTTCAAACACAGTACATAATGGACTTTTTATAGTGACTTTTGAAAACATTTTGTTAAATTATTATTTTCCCATTTTGTGAGATTGTTGGATCAGTTAACGTCTTGGTTTATTAATTGCATTACATGTTATTTTCATTGGCGAAGAGGAGCATTGACAATACTTCTCAGTACATTAGCAAATATGTTTTTTGTTCTTGTTCATGTTTATGTTGACACTGTTTGTATTCTCTTATGCAATATTGGGATGCTTGCTAGTTTCCTGAATTTACAATACAACATTTATAAAAATAGAATGCTGTTGTCAGGGCACAATACACAGAATCTAACAGCTGTCAGGCTCAGGGTCCATCTGTGATTAGCTTTACATTGCTTGTTATCTTACATCTAAATATGAATGTAGATGATGGTACATCCAGCATGTGTGGCCCTTTTACCTACTTCAGCCGATTGAGGCATCAGCCCTGGCTCAGTAAGTATTATGCTCACTTCTAAGTTCGAAATTTGCAAGTTCAAGCTCCTCTCCAGAGACTTTATCTAATCTAGGCTGAGGCTTCAGTGCAGGACTGAGGGACAGCTGTACTGTTGAAGATGCTGTCTTCCAGATGAGAGGTTAACCAAAGCCCCATCTGCCCTCTCAGGTGGATGTAAAATATTCCATGGCACTATTATGAAGAACAGGGAGTTGTCCCTGGCCAATATCATTAAACAATATCATTAAAACAGATTATCTGGTCATTATCTCATTGCTTTTTGTGGGAGCTTGCTGTGTACAATTGGTTGTTGTGTTTTCTACATTCCAACAATGACTACAGTTTAAAAATTACTTAATGACTGTAAAGCACTTCAGGATGTCAGAAGATTGTGTTATAAATGGAAGTCTGTTGCTTATTTTGGAAAGAAGTGTTACAACTCAAATTATTTTATTTGTACTTAGGACTAGGCTGGCAGTGGCACATTTATTGTCCATTTTCATTGCCCTGAGAAAGTAGTTAGCTTTCTGTAGTCACTGTTTTACAACTATGTGGCTATTTCAGAGACCATTAAGAATCAACCATATATTGTGGGACTGCAGTTGTGTGTAGGACAGTCTGTAGGATCAGAATCCCCTCCAACTGGGAAAATTTATGGACTATAAAATTCAGACCCACAGACCTGCTTTGACCTCATGTTTGGATTACAATACAAAAAGCCAAGCTGCAGCCAGCAGCATGGGCTGGGCAGAAAAGGGTTAATTCAGACATTCAGAAAAGACAGTGGCTCATCAAAAGGAATTCAAACATTGATTGAGTCCTTTCAAAGGAACAATGGTACCAAAGGAAAAGCCATCACTTACCATCGGCTAATGCAATTAAGAGATTCCGAAGAAGGGTCACTGACCCGAAACGTTAACTCTGCTTCTCTTTCCACAGATGCTGCCAGACCTTCTGAGTGGTTCCAGCATTTCTTGTTTTTATTTCAGATTTCCAGCATCTGCAGTATTTTGCTTTTATGCAATTAAGAGATTGATTACCCTGCACAATGGTACAAGGGACATGACATCGAGATGATAATTAAGGCCAGCATCATAGACAATGGTATTAGAATCTGGCCCATTGTAAATGTGATTGATCTCTCTCAAGGAGAGAGAGATGGGACATTCACACCCTACAGCAACTTCAGAGCCAGGTGGTTACTGTATTGCTTCAAACAGCAGGAGGTTGTGTTTTAAACAACATGAGAGTATGAAGTAAAAGCAAAATACTGCAGATGCTGAGAGTATGAAGATTTGTCTGGGCTATTTCTGCCATGGAAGAACTGTATTGTTGCGCTGATCAGATTGGTCTGAAGATTTGTTTGAGTTATTTCTTCCATGTTATTTCTCCCAGTATGAGCTGATCAAATTCGTCTGGGCTATACATGAAATAAACTAAGGATGTTTACCTGCTGGATACAGCACAGCATGAACAATAGAACATGTGTCTTAGACCTCCTGAGTCAGTTTAATATAAAAAGCAGCCACATCAGAGTGAAGGCGCTGCAGTTACGTGAAGGATAGGGACTGGTCATCTCAGGTCCAGGCCTACAATCAACATTGATAATGACCAGCTGTGTGGGTGATTGTAAGTTTTTCAGTCAAATCTTGAAGGGGTTTGTACTGTGGGGGAAGAAGAGTCAAGATTGACTCAGGACCTACACTCAACACTGGGACCAACCCGCCATGAGGGTGATTGTAAGTATTTTCAGCCAAATCGTTGTGATCTTTGTCTGAGGGGTTGGGACAAAAGCATAGTGTTTTTGCCTGAAATTTGTAAGTTTGAGCCCAGTCATAGTGACTTTGTTTTGGGTAACTGGGAACAGTGGTTAAATCACTGAAGGGTTCAGCTGGGAATTGGGGTATCAATTTTAAGTTACTGCAGAAGGTTTTGTACTGAGGACAGTTTTGTTTTATTTCTGTTTCAACTAACCATTGAGGTGTCTGTATTAGGGATATTATTGGATTCAATAAAACAACAACTCATGATTAAGCCAAACCCTGGGTCATGTGCAATTTTGTTCTTGTAATTCCTAAAGTCCAAGAACTGTAGTAAGGGAGTACGGGAACGGAACCTCTTACAAGTCCTACCCAAGAACAGGTAGTGATGGCACATTCTCTTTGCTGAAGCGCATTAATGAAGCAATTGAGTTTTGATGACAATCCAGCAATTCAATCTCACAACTTCCCATGGTTGGATTGTAAACTGATTACCTCCAGATTTCCTAGTTCGGTAATATAGCAAATACACTATGCATCTCACTTAATCTATTGATGCAATTATTCACAAGCTAGCTAGAAATATTTGCATTTTATTTTATATTTTTATTTATTTAGAGATACAGCACTGAAACAGGCCCTTCGGCCCACTGAGTCTGTGCCGACCATCAACCACCCATTTATACTAATCCTACATTAATCCCATATCCCTACCACATCCCCACCTTCCCCCTACCTATACTAGGGGCAATTTATAATGGCCAATTTACCTATCAACCTGCAAGTCTTTGGCTGTGGGAGGAAACCAGAGCACCTGGCGAAAACCCATGCGGTCACAGGGAGAACTTGCAAACTCCGCACAGGCAGGACCCAGAATTGAACCCGGGTCGCTGGAGCTGTGAGGCTGTGGTGCTAACCACTGCGCCACTATTTAAGTATGTAGTAATGAAGATTCTGTCCACAGACAATATTTAAATATATATTTATTGTAAAGTCACTGCCAAAGCAGATCCTTCACCATCCCTCCATTTGTACTGTTAATAAAAATTCCATTGTACATACAACAAGGACCTTGCAGTAGTTGTCAATGGGGATTTCTGTTTCTCCGTATCCTTCGACAGACTACAGTAAAGTATCTGGGATGAGTTCCAAACTGAACAAGAAATCTATATTTGGGTTATTCATATGTATATATGGCAAATACCCAATTTTTGATGTTAATTTTATTTTGGGATGTTTTCTTGAAAATTGGATGCTAGTCAGGTGTTAATCAGCTGTTCAGAGTTATTCAGTGTATTCAGAGTTGATTGCGCAAGCAGAGAAGTGGTTGGCACATGATTGACATAAGTGCCCCTGAGGTAAAGATGACAATAAATCAGCTTGGGTTCCCAATCCTGATCACTTTTCAATCAGTCCTGCTGGAAAGTGTACATGTTGATGTCAAGTGAAGAGACAATTGAGTTTGACTAGGACACTCCCCATTGCTCACAAATGAAGAGTGACCACTTGGATAAGGTACCAGACGCAGCAGACTGCATTGGAACTGTACTTCAGCAAGCATCAGTGTTTTTGGGAAAGAAGGAATGAAAAGTTGAAAACAAAATTAAGTGCAAATTGCACTAATTTGGGGAGCTGTAATTTGGGGCAGAACCCAGATTCACCGGGTTTCCATCTCATTGAGAATTCATCCAGAAATTACAATCCAGGGAACAGGCATGTCTTCTTATGTAGCTTTGGCAGTTTGTAGACATAACTGGGGTGTTCTCAAGTTACCCCAAGGATTCTGCCCAAATCACTCCACGAGGACTTATATGTACTGAGAGCAAGCATAGGTCCTGCCATGTGAAGAATCCATCACAGAAAGGCAAATGCTAATGCTATTAAGTGACTCCTCTGTTTCCTGAAGGTAAAGAAAGTAAATGCTGCTAACTTTCGCTCTAGTCTGATTCAATCTTTTGCCTCTCCTCAGCGGGGCAGGGTCACTCTTATGTTACACATGGGTTGAGGGTCTCTGTTGCATCACTGCAGGTCCAAATGCCCACTTATTAAAATGGCCCCATGGCCCAGACTTGGGACAGTGTCAGCAGCAGATTAAAGCAGAGCAGAGGTTCTGCACCTCCTGCACTTCAGTAACAGCATCGCAGAATTTATATCCTACTATCCATTAGGTTAGTCTACTCCAAAGATGCAAATACAATTAAGCATTTTGCTTTTGTATTTCTGAAGTCTCAGTTGTCTAAATATGGCACTGTTCTCTGTTGTTCAGCGCTTTTTTTTCAATACTGCAAATGTTTGGATCTTGGACAACTCTGTTTGAAGATCAAAAGGAGCCAATGAGAGATGATCAACAATGGGATTATGTCAAAAATTGTACAAGAGCTCTGTGAGATGCTGATACTGACAGTGGCCATGCATACTGCAGGATCAAATGTTGATTGTCAAAATGTCAAAGTAGTTTTTTTTCCTCTGTTGTATGCAGTTGGAGGAGGGGAGGGGGGTTAAAAGACACAGGATTTCTAGTTTTGTAAACAGAATGCAGTGTATCAAGGTGCAGCCTGTGGCGCGCTAGCTTCTTATCTGTCACAGTAAATGTTTGTTTTGCAGCAAAGTGACTCATCATAATCTCATTGCAAAGATCAGACACTGCTTATCAACTGGAGAAAACTGAAGCAATCAAAATCCACTTAAAAAGCAGCTTTAACTTTACTTTAGGGGAATTTTAGCATTGTGCATATCATGTACCTATTGGAATGTGGGTAAGAGGAACAATCATTGCATATAGCCTTTCCAAATGTTAATTAAATTATTTTTTATCAACAAACAAATCAAGTCTGTGACAATGTCAAGTAAATTACGTGAGCCGGAAATGGGACATGGCATGGGAAAGTTCCAAAAAATGAAGCAAAGTAAATTTGGGAAAGGTGTTGGGGCCTTGGAGAGGGTGCAGAACAGATTTACTGGAGTGATACCAGGTATGAGCGAGACTTCAGTTATGGGGAGAAACTAGAGATGCTAAAGCTGTTCACCTTGGAGCAGAAAATGTTAAGGGGAGAACTAACAGAGGTGTTCAGGATCATGAATGGTTTTAGAGTCATGGAGTCATTTATGGCACATATGGAGGCCATTCAGCCCATCGAGTCCATGCTGGCTCTCCACGGAGCTGTTCAGTCAGTCCCGCTCCCCCATTCGCTCCCCATTGCTTAGTCCCCATTGATAGAGTAATTAAGGAGAAACTGTTTCCAGTGGTAGAAGGGTCAGTAAGCAGAGAACACAGATTTTGGATAATTGGCAAAGGAATCAGAGATGAGTTGTTGTAATCTGGAATTCACTGCCTGCGGTGGGGGTGGGGGTGGGGGTGGGGGTGGGGGGCGGTGCAGGGAGGGGGTATCTCGGTTTGTGAAAACAGATTCAGTGGTAACTTTCAAAAGGTGATTGGATATATATTTGGGGGGTAAAGAATTTGCAAGGCTGTGAGGATGTGTTGAGGGTGTGGCAAAGGCATGTGTGCCAAATGATTGGCTTCTATGATTGACAGCATTAGGGAAATAACATTTTTCCTCCCCTCTCCTGTTGTCACCATCAAGCAGGACACATGAATGCACTTGTGCACAGGTCTTTACGGGTTTCTGTACTGATATGCCTGAAGAATTTGCTATTCCCAGAGCCAATTACAGGTAATAACTGATGCACATGTCTCCTAGTCCTTCAATGAATATGAATGCTTCCTTCCCTACTGCACTACTAGGGATCAGAGTTCCTCTAAATAACTCCCAGTGTGCATTCAATCTAAAAAGCTCAGAGCAGCACCACACACATACTCTATACAAGTGTGACGTTTCCATTTCCCACACTATCCATCTTTACTATGTCTGCATGCAAGGTTATTTAATTAATGGGAATTGTGCCAAACTAAAGAGTAGTTTTGTTCTGGGGACTCATGTCCATCCTCTAGGGACTTTAATAAGACTTATATAAACTTCGTTATTACATGGAGCAGCTGTTGGAGAGAATAGCCTTCATTTCACTTTGCTTTCATTATTTATGAGTATATTTGTAGAATAATTCACTGTGATGAGAGCCCTGAGGACAAAATGATGCAAAAAACAAAAATGCTAACTGAACAGTAAAAGATAGAACAATGTAAAAATGTCCTACACAGTGGATTGAAATATCATATGTAGTAATAGTAATTGCAATAAATATACACTATTGGGTCCTATAATATTCTTAAAAATTGCATTTATATTGTACCTTATCACACCACATAAAAATCTTATAGTGTTTCACATACACTGAATAACTTTGAAGTACAATGACTGTTATTATGTCAGCAATGTTATTTCCCTAATGCTGTCAATCATAGAATGGTACAGCACAGAAGCCAACCATTGGGCACACATGCCTTTGCCACACCCTCAACCCATCCTCACAGCCTCGCAAATTCTTTACCCCCCAAATATATATCCAATCACCTTTTGAAAGTTACCACTGAATCTGTTTTCACAAACCCAGATACCCCCTCCCTGCACCGCCCCCCACCCCCACCGCAGGCAGTGAATTCCAGATTACAACAACTCATCTCTAATTCCTTTGCCAATTATCCTAAATCTGTGTTCTTTGCTTACTGACCCTTCTACCACTGGAAACAGTTTCTCCTTAATTACTCTATCAATGGGGACTAAGCAATGGGGTGCGAATGGGGAAGCGGCCATGTTACTTGCAGCAGGATCTCATAAAGTGAAAAAATTGAATGAGCAGTTAAACTGTTTTCATAATGTTATCTAAATTTATTTATTGGACTAGTGATGCAGTGCATTTACCCGAGGTTCAGGATTCAAATTAAATCCAGACAAATGGATTGAAAGTCTTTGTGGCTTATCCACTGTAAGGATTCTATGTAAAATGAGTGAGCCATCTCAATTCAGTCTCTAGTCTGCACAGTACTGCACACAAAACTGCCCCTGAATGGCACTAAAGGAGCAATGTTATGTTGGCTGGAATGAAAAATGGAAAAATGTCAAACAGACGCAGTTTTTTTTCTGTAGGGTAGAGGGGAACTTTATTTTGCATCATACCATACCTAACTTGGGTGTGCTTCTACTGCCTTCCCAATATCTAGAAACAAAACTTCCCTCGTAGGCCCATTGGTTTCAGTCTGTTCTTGCCCCCATGGAATTGAAGAGAAGGACTTGGTGGATGATGAGCCGAGGGAAGGGAGTGCAGATACTCTCAGTCATCTCATTATCAAAAAGGAGGAGGTGTTGGGTGTCTTGCAAAGCATTAAGGTAGATAAGTCCCCAGGGCCTGATGGGATCTACCCCAGAATACTGAGGGAGGTAAGGGAAGAAATTGCTGGGGCCTTGACAGAAATCTTTGCATCCTCATTGGCTACAGGTGAGGTCCCAGAGGACTGGAGAATAGCCAATGTTGTTCCTTTGTTTAAGAAGGGTGGCAAGGATAATCCAGGAAATTATAGGCCGGTGAGCTTTACGTCATTGGTAGGGAAACTATTAGAGAGGATTATTCGGGACAGGATTTACTCCCATTTGGAAACAAACGAACTTATTAGCGAGAGACAGCATGGTTTTGTGAAGGGGAGGTCGTGTCTTACTAATTTGATTGAGTTTTTTGAGGAAGTGACAAAGATGATTTATGAAGGAAGGGCAGTGGATGTTATCTATATGGACTTCAGTAAAGCCTTTGACAAGGTCCCGCATGGCAGACTGGTACAAAAGGTGAAGTCACACGGGATCAGAGGGGAGCTGGCAAGATGGATACAGAACTGGCTCAGTCATAGAAGACAGAGGGTATCAGTGGATGGGTGTTTTTCTGAATGGAGGAATGTGACTAGTGGTGTTCCACAGTCATGGGACCTTTGCTGTTTGTTGTATATATAAATGATTTGGAGGAAAATGTAGCTGGTCTGATTAGTAAGTTTGCGGACGACACAAAGGTTGGTGGAGTTGTGGATAATGATGAGGATTGTCAGAGGATACAGCAGGATATAGATCGGTTGGAGACTTGCGCGGAGAAATGGCAGATGGAGTTTAATCCGGACAAATGTGAGGTAATGCATTTTGGAAGGTCTAATGCAGGTGGGAGGTATACAGTAAATGGCAGAACCCTTCGGAGTATTGACAGGCAGAGAGATCTGGGTGTACAGGTCCACAGGTCACTGAAAGTGGCAACACAGGTGGATAAGGTAGTCAAGAAGGCATACAGCATGCTTGCCTTCATCGGTCGGGGCATAGAGTATAAAAATTGGCAAGTCATGTTGCAGCTGTACAGAACCTTAGTTAGGCCACACTTAGAATATTGTGTGCAATTCTGGTCGCCACACTACCAAAAGGACATGGAGGCTTTGGAGAGGGTACAGAGGAAGTTTACCAGGATGTTGCCTGATCTGGAGGGCATTAGCTATGAGGAGAGGTTGGATAAACTCGGATTGTTTTCACTGGAACGATGGAGGTGGAGGGGCGACATGATAGAGGTTTACAAAGTTATGAGCGGCATGGACAGAGTGGATAGTCAGAAGCTTTTTCCCAGGGTGGAAGAGTCAGTTACTAGGGGACATAGGTTTAAGGTGCGAAGTGCAAAGTTTAGAGGGGATGTGCGAGGCAAGTTTTTTACACAGAGGGTGGTGAGTGCCTGGAACTTGCTGCCAGGGGAGGTGGTGGAAGCAGATACGATAGCGACGTTTAAGAGACATCTTGACAAATACATGAATAGGATGGGAATAGAGGGATATGGGCCCCGGAAGTGCAGAAGGTGTTAATTTAGGCAGGCATCAAGATCGGCGCAGGCTTTGAGGGCCGAATGGCCTGTTCCTGTGCTGTACTGTTCTTTGTTCTTTGTTCTTTGATATCTTCCTAACTCGACTCTATTTTTATCTTCTCACCTACATCTGCAACTCTTACCTCCACCACCTTACAGTTTCCTGTTTCGTCATGAATCTCCAATATTTCTGCACCTCCATCCCCACCAGGCCAGCCTGAGGGCTCTCCACTTCTTCCTTGAACGGAGGCACAACCAGTTCCCATGCAACACCACCCTTTCTTGCCTGGTTGAACTGGTTCTCACATTGAACAACCTCTCCATTAATTACAGTCATTTCCTTCAAATAAAAGATGTTACTGTGGGAAGCCATATGTGTCCTAGCCTTTTCATGGGATATGTGAACATTCTTTGCTCCAGTCCTATCCAGATCCCTTCCCTCACCTTTTTTCCTGCTATATTGATGACTATATCGGTGCCGTTTCCTGCTCTTACCCTGAACTGGGAAATTGCATCCCCTTTGCTTCCAATTTCCACCCTTCTCTCGCCTCCTACTCTTCCCTTCCCTTACTCAACTTCCCTGTCTCCATTCCTGGGGATAGACTATTGACCGATATCCACTATAAACCCACTGACTACCACATCTATTTTGACTACACTTCCTTCCAACCGCTTCCTGTAAGGACTCTATTCCATTCTACCAGATTCTCCATCTTTGTCACATCTGTACTGATGATGCCATCTTCCATACTAGTGCTTCCGATATGTCTTCCTTTTTCCTCAACTGAGGATTCCTCTCCACCGTGGTTGACAGGGTCCAATTCATTTCCCACACCTGCACTGACCCCTTTCCCTCCCTTCCCAAACCATTAGAGGGCTCCTCTTGTCCTCACCTTCCACTCTACCAGGCTCAACAAATTGAATGGATCCTCCTCCACTATTTCCGCCACCTGCAGCATAATGCCATTACCAAACACAACTTCCCCTTCCCTTACATTCCAAAGGGACCTTTCCCTCCGTGATACCCTGTCCACTCCTCAGTCACCCCCAATACCCCTCTCCTTCCCACAGCACATTCCCATGCAAGTGCAGGAGGTGCTTCTCTTCCTACTGTTCAGGGCCCCAAACACTCCTTCCAGGTGAAACATCAATTTACTTGTACTTCTTTCAATTTAGTATACTGTATTTGCTGCTCATGTTGCAGTCTGCTCTACACTGGAGACCAAATGCAGATTGGGTGTCTGCTTTGTGTAACCCCTCCATTCAGTCTGCAAGCATGACCCCGAGCTTCGATTGCTTGCCATTTTAATTCTCTGCTCCATTTCCACTCTGACTTCTCTGTCCTCAGCCTCCGACACTGTTCAAATTAAGCTCAACATAAGCTCAAGGAACAGTAGCTCAACTTTTGATTAGTCACTTTACAACCTTCCGGACTCAACATTACATTCAACAATTTCAGATCATAAACTCCGGTCCCACTGTTTTAGACACTTTGGGGATGATTATGCTTTCCCATTTACACCTCCTCTAGACCTAACTTTACTTGTCTCATTGCCATCTCCTTTGGCCTTGCACCATCAAACCTTTTCTCATTTAATCTCTCCTGCCTTCCACCCTATCACAGATCTTCCTTTTTTTTTACTTTCCTCCCTTCCTGCTTCTCCTGCCTCTCTAATTTCTTAAAACCTGTTACATCTCTAGCTTTTTCCAGTACTGTCAAAAGGTCACAGACCTGAAACGTGAATTCTATTTCTCTTGCCAAAGATGCTGACTGACCTGTTGAGTATTTCAAGCATTTTCTATTTTTTTTTGGGAAGCCTATTGCTGAGGACCCTTTTGCAAAACGTGACTGTGCATGACCATAGTATGTGCCAGACACACTGCAATCTGTTTCTTCAGCATCCCTGAAGAGACCACTGGAGGTTGCCACTGGAAAGATTAGTTTGAATTTTTCTACTTGCATGATCGTATAGCTGGGAGGAGCAGGCGACCTCTTTCAGGCGCCTTATTAAATACACAGCCCACTGCTGGCCACCACATGGCCCATTCCTGAATGCCTCTACTCCCTCCAATGCCATCACCCCACAGACTCCCCTAACAACTTTAGCTGGCTCCCAAGCCAGCCAGTCTTGCCAGTTCCCCAGTGACATGCCCCTGCAGCTCACCAGAAATACACAAATGAGGCCAGCAGACCAATTTGCTGTGGTCTTGTGTTGTTGGGCTCCTGCAGGGCATGCTACCTGGGGATTGTGCCGCACTTTGGGCACAATCCAATTTCTGGGCCAATTAGTGCAATTCTATTCCTTTGTACTGCTGAAGGCAGATTTTCATCAGCTCAAAATGTCATTCACATCTCCTTCTGATATGAAATACAGGTTTCGAACTCCTCTCTCTCTCATCCCCTACCCCAGAAAAAACCACAGCAGTTCAGAGAATCATAGAAAGTTTAAGGCACAGAAAGGAGCCACTTGGCCCATCGCGTCTGTGCCAGCTGAAAAACGATCACCTATTCAAGTCCCACCTTCCAGTATTTAGTCCATTGCCCTGCAGTTTACGGCACTTGAGGTGTATATCCAGACTCCTTTTGAATGAGTTGAGGGTTTCTGCCTTAACTACCCTTTCAGGCAGTGAGGTCCAGACCCCCACCACCCTCTGGGTGAAAAAGCTTTTCTTCATCTCCCCTCTAATTTTTTTACTTTAACTCTATGCCCTCTCACCACTGACCTCTCTGCTAAGGTGAATAGACCCTTCACCTCCACTCTATCCAGACCCCACAAAACTTTGTACATTTCAATCAGATCTCCCCTCAGCCTTCTCTGTTCCAAGGAGAACAACCCCAGCCTATCCAATCTTTCCTCATAGCTGCACCCTTTCAGTCCGGGCAACATCCTCGTAAATCTCCTCTCTATCCTCTCTACTGAAATTACATCCGTTCTGTAATGAGCTGACCAAAATTGCACACTGTACTCAAGTTGTCACCTAATCAATGATTTACACAGTTCCAGCAGAACCTCCTTGCTCTTATATTCTATACCTCAGTAAATAAAGGAAAGGATTCCGTATGCTTTCTTAACCACTTTATCGATCTGTCCTGCTACCTTCAGGGATCTGTGGACATTCACTCCAAAGTCCCTCACTTCCTCTACACTTCTGAGTATTGTCCCATTAATCTTGTATTCCTTTGCCTTGTTTGACCTCCCCAAATGCATCACCTCACACTTCTCCAGGTTGAATTCCATTTGCCACTTTTCTGCCCATCTGACCAGACCATCAATATCTTCCTGCAGCGACAGCTTTCCTCCTCACTATCTACCACACGGCCAATCTTTGTGTTGTCTGCAAACTTCTTGATCATGCCCCTTATATTTACATCTGAATTGTTAATATATCCCACAAAAAGCAGGGGACCCAGTGGAACGCCACTGGAAACAGCCCTCCAGTCGCAAAAACACCCGTCAACAATTACCCTTTGTTTCCTGCCACTGATCCAATTGTGTATCCACCTTGCTGCATTTCCCTGGTTCCCATAGGATTTTTTTTTAACCAGTCTGCCATGTGGGACCTTGTCAAAAATCTTGCTAAAATCCACGTAGACCACATCAACTGCACTAGCCTCATCTATCTTCCTTGTTACTTCATCAAAATTTTTTCGATCAAGTTGGTCAAACAAGATCTTCCCTTAACAAATCCATGCTGACTATCCTTGATTAACCTGTGCCTTTCTAAGTGACAGTTTATCCTGTCTCTAAGAATAGATTCCAATAATTTGCCCACTACTGAGGTTAGACTGACTGGCCTGTAATTATTCAGTCTATCTTTCGCTCCCTTTTTAAACAGAGGTACAATGTTAGCAGTTCTCCAATCCTCTGGCACCACACCTGTATCCACTGAGGACTGGAAAATGATGGACAGACCTTCTTATTTTCTCTCTTGTTTCTTTGAACAGCCCAGGGTACATTTCATCTGGCATTGATGATTTATCAACTTTCAAGGATGCTAATCCCATTAAAATTTCCTCTCTTCCTATGTTTATCACATCCAATACTTCACACCTCTCTTCCTTAACTACTCTACCTGCATCGTTCCCCCTCTTTTGTGAAGACAGATGCAAAGTATTCATTAAGAACCGTACCAGCATCTTCCGCCCCTACACATAGGTTACCTTTTTGGTCTTTTATGGGCCCTACTCTCTCCTTAGTTACCCTCTTACTCTTAATGTATTGTGTCAGGCAAACCCCACCTGCCAAGACTGAGGCACACATTATTTCACCACATGAATATTAAAATGTAAAAAAATTGCAATCTCGGACTGGTAGGACATTTGCATAATACAAGACAATGTGGAAACAAAGGGAGTCGGTCCCTGTTTCTCCAATACACAGAAGTTGTCAAACCAGGTCTAGTTACATCTCTAGCTGGTTAGAGCTTTTGGATTTGAACTTCCAACAAAGGATGTTGAACAGAGTGTTCTATATAAGGAGCTAGTCACATGACTAGCCAGCTGAGCACCAAGGGAGCTTTTTGAATTTTAAACTCCTAACAAAGGGATCAAGAGAATGTCGTGTGCTCATGGACTGAGAACATCTCCTCTCCTGTCTGTCTGCCTGCCTGCTCATCTCTCAGGGAACTGAAACCATTGAAGACACGTACACTCAGAGAGAGAAAAGGTTTCCTACGTGAACAAAGCTTAAGAATAAGATTGGACCCCAACAAAATGTAAGACCATATCTTCAATCAAGGACTACAGCGAACTTGACAAACAGTAACAAGATATTGCCTCAAACTGCTCTACTTATCTTTACTTCTGCTCTTTTCTGTCCCTATTTTTGCATGTTTATATCACGTGTATGCTAACGTGGGTGTGTCGTATATCCGTAGGCGTGAGCTGTATTAGAGTTTGAGTTTAATTTTAAGGTTTAATAAATTTCATCTTTCTGCTTTAAACCAAAAAAAATCTGTTTGTGCTCATTTCTTTGTCTTATATTTGGAAACTGTGAACAAGGATTCACAAAAAGGGAGCTCAAAACACAATGTTTAAAATTAAACCCTGTTACAATGAGACCAGGTAAAGACAGCAAGAGACCCCCAGACACATTGCTCACCTGGTTGTAACAATTGATAAAACATCTTTGGGTTCACCTTGATTTTACTTGCCAATATTCTTTCATGCCCTCTATTTGCTTTCCTAATTTCCTTTCTGATTTCTCCCCTCCACTTTCTATACTCCTCTCGGCTTTCTGTAGTATTGAGTTATTGGTGTTGGACATAAGCTTTCATTTTCTGCCTTATCTTACCATGTAAGCTCCCTGACACCCATGGGGCTCTCGATTTGGCCATCTCACCCTTTTCCTTTGTGAAAACATGTTTACTCTGAGCCCCTTGAATCTCCCCTTTGAATGCCTCTGACTGTTCTGACACTGATTTACCATCAAGTAGCTGTTTCCAGTCCATTTTCACTAAATCACTCCTCAGTTTAGTAAAATTGGCCTTGCCCCTGTTCTATCTCATTTCATTTTTATATTTCATTTTTAAACAAATTAAAGGTAGACAGATCCATGGAGAAACCCTGGGCAGTATCTTAATCAAACACTTCTGGATGTAAAATATAAATTTGGTACATGGTATTGATATTGAGATCATTTATGGAGCCGGGACAGTACATTCTAACTAAAGATTACTCAACTATAAAAGAAAATAATAATGAAACAATTTAACATAAATTGAAAACTTACAAAGAGAAGGAATGGTCTAGTTTTGGCTGTCTGGAGTTATTGGCCACTTCTCCCAGTGCTCCCTTCAGTAATTTAGGTAATATGACAAAAGCATATTCCTTCATCACCTGAAGGTCCACAGCTGTTGGCTACATCAGCTACAGCCATTCTTCTTGTGTGACAATAAATAACAAACGAGAGCAGGCTGGTCTACCGTGGACGGCATCAGTGCCAAACCTGAGTCTATTCTCCTCCAATGTTCAATTTCCAGCAGCTATTACAGGATAATGAACCAAAACTGATTCTACTCCCTGCCTAGCACAGGGACAATGATTGGGTTTTGAAAGCCTGAATATTATAAAAAGAAGGAAAAGCTGTGGAATTATACTTTTCCAGTCCTGGCAAAGAATGAATTAAAGTAGGAAGTGATGTGATGGGTCTTGCAGGACAGTGTGTAGAAAAGTGTAATTGCATCAGAGCAATGCCTTCAACAGTAGAATAGCCTGTTACATAGTGCAGACCTATGAAACAAGATTTATGACCCATTCATGGCATTGACAATAACTTATTTCATCACTTCTCAGTTATCAGGTCAGTCCGCTTGTTGGATATAAATTATAACTATGGGTTCCCATAGTGTTTCCTCTATACAGAACATGATCAAGTAGAACAACATTTACAATTAGTTCTGGTAATATCTCATAAATCATCGGTACATATTCCGGCTTAAGAACACAGGTATGGTTTGTGCTGATTTATAAAAGTTCAGGTATATGATATCTGCTTATACCACCCCTTTTTTTGCTGGCCTGTGGGCATCACTGCACATGGGCACACTGGCACAGTGAATGGTGAGATGCAGCTCCAGTTTCTCTCCCTTCATTGGGTGCCTGATCACAGCTGTGCTGCCTTGTGAATACATTGAGCAGAGGCTAGGAATCTCCCAACAGAAAGAAGCCCTGCTCCAGAGACATATTCAAGGGTGTCACTTCACTGCAGTACTGAGGGAGTGCTGCACTGTTGGAGGTGCCGTCTTTCAAAGAAGATAATAAAACGAGGCCCTGTCAGTCTTCTCAGGTGGGCATAAAAGATTCTAGGACACAATTATGGAGAAGAGCAGTGGAGTTCTCCCTTGTCTCCTGATCTCAACTAATTGCACTAAAAAATTATCCTGTTTGTGGGACCTTGTACAAAAATCGGTGTCCACGTTTCCTACACCACAATAATGAGTATAATTCAAAAAGTACTTCACTAGCTGTAAAGTGCTTTGGGAAGTTCTTATGAAAGGCAGTACATAAATATGTCTTTATTTTATTTGCCAGATAAATCATTACATGTTTATGTTTTTGTCACTGATATACTATTAAAATCTGATCTAATTACATGAACTTGACCTGGACACTGTGAAAGGGAGCTGTCAGATATCAATAGTAGAATTTAAATGCTATATGGTTCAGACACATCTATCGTTGAGTTATCGCTTATACAATATAGCACACAGCCTATGGCTTGTTCCATTCTGTGTCTGTTGAGATTGGCGTTACTGTATATTTTGCATTGGGCACAATATGCTGTATAATAATTGCCACATTCTGCCTTATGCAACTCACATTTCACTCTCTATATTGCGAGCTCCATATCTTTTGATATGCATTACATGTGTATGGTCTACACTGTACGTTATATATTATATATTACATGCTGCATGCTGTGTTGTTCATTTTTGTGATATTTGCTGTGATAAATGCTGTCCAGTGTACAGCATTAAAGACACACCTTATCGCATCGTGTAATTACAATCATAGAATGATACAGCACAGAAGGCCATTCAGCCCATCTTACCTGTGCCTCCTATCCAGTTATTCCCACTCACCTGCTTTTTTCCATAGCCCTGTGCATGTTGTCCCTTCAAGTATTTATCCACTCCTCTTAAGAATGTTCCAGTTCAATCTGCTTCTCCCACCCTTTCAGACAGTGTATTCCAGATCACAATAATTCACTGCATAAAATTTTTTCCTCTGCTTCTTTTGCCAAATGCCTTAAATCTGTATCTTCTGGTTACTGACTCTTCTGCCACTGCAAATGGTTTTTCCTTATTTATTCTATCAAAATCATTCATGATTCTGAGCACCTCCATTAAATCTCCTCTTAATCTTCTCTGTTTTAGAAAGGTTTAGCACCACATCTCTGTTTTTGTACACCATTCTCTATTAATAAAGCCAAAGATCCTATATTCTGCAATTAATAGCCTCAACTCATCCTGCTACCTTCACAGAATCTTGCGTATCTTACTCCCAGGTCTCTCCGTCCACTTTAAAATTGTACCATTTAGTTCATATTACCTTTCCTCTTTCTTCCTCCCAAAGTCTATCACTCCACACTTCTCTGTGTTAATCCTCATCTTCCATGTATCTTCCCATTTTACCAGCCTGTCTATGTCCTCCTGCAGTCTTTTACTATTCTCATTGTTTACTACATTTCTGGGTTTTGTATCATCTGCAAACATAGAAATTATGCCCTGTGTATCCAAGTCCAGGTCATTAATATATATTAAAAAAGCAGTGGTCCTAATACTGATCCCTGGGGAACACCACTATATACTTCCCTCCAGTCTGAAAAAACAACAGTTCACCACCACTCTCGGCTTTCTATCCCTTACCCAATTTATATCCATGCTGCTACTGCCCCTTTAATTCCATAGGCTTTAATTTTGCTGTTTTTGGTTCCCCTACCTTTCGCCCTTGTTGGAATGTTCCTAGCCTGTACCTGAAGCATTTCTTCATGAAAGATAACCCATTGTTCTGTTACAGTTTTTCCTGTCAGTCTTTGGTTCTATTCTATGAACATACGAATTAGGAGCAGGAGTAGGCCACTCGGCCCCTCGAGCCTGCTCCGCCATTCAATAAGATCAACTCTGCATTCCTGCTACCCCCAATAACCTTTCACCACCATGCTTATCAAGAATCTATCTACCTCTGCCTAAAAATATTTAAAGATTCTGCTTCCACTATCTTTTGATGAAGAGAGTTCCAAAGACTCACAACCCTCTGAGAGAAACGATTTCTCCTCATCTGTCTTAAATGGGTGACCCCTTATTTTTAAACAGTGACCCCTAGTTCGAGATCCGTCAGGATCTTATATGTTTCAATTGACTTGCCTCTAAACTCCAGCGGATACAAGCCTCGGCTGTCCAACCATTCCTCATAAGACAACCAAGACATGGATAGAAAATTGGTTGGCGGACAGGAAACAAAGAGTAGGGATAAATGGGTCTTTTTCGGAATGGCAGGCAGTGACTAGTGGGGTACCGCAGGGATTGGTGCTGGGACCCCAGCTATTCACAATATACATTAATGATTTAGATGAGGGAACTAAATGTAATATCTCCAAATTTGCAGATGACACAAAACTGGGTGGGAGGGTGAGTTGTGAGGAGGATGCAGAGAGGCTTCAGGGTGATTTGGACAAGTTGAGTGAGTGGGCTAATGCATGGCAGATGCAGTATAATGTGGATAAATGTGAGGTTATCCACTTTGGTAGCAAAAACAGGAAGGCAGATTATTATCTGAATGGCTATAAACTGAGAGGGGGAATATGCAGCGAGACCTGGGTGTTCTCGTACACCAGTCGCTGAAGGTAAGCATGCAGGTGCAACAGGCAGTAAAAAATGCAAATGGTATGTTGGCCTTCATCGCGAGAGGATTCGAGTACAGAAGCAGGATGTCTTGCTGCAATTATACAGGGCCTTGGTGAGGCCACACCTGGAATATTGTGTGTGGTTTTGGTCTCCTTATCTGAGGAAGGATGTTCTTGCTATAGAGGGAGTGCAGTGAAGGTTTACCAGACTGATTCCTGGGATGGCAGGACTGACATATGAGGAGAGATTGAGTCGGTTAGGATTATATTCGCTGGAGTTCATAAGAGTGAGGGGGGGATCTCATAGAAACCTATAAAATCCTAACAGGACTTGACAGGGTAGATGCAGGAAGGATGTTCCCAATGGTGGGGGAGTCCAGAACCAGGGGTCATAGTCTAATGCTATGGGGTAAACCTTTCAGGACTGAGATGAGGAGAAATTTCTTCACCCAGAGAGTGGTGAGCCTGTGGAATTCGCTACCACAGAAAGCAGCTGAGGCCAAAACATTGAATGTTTTCAAAAAGGAGTTAGAAATAGCTCTTGGGTCTAAAGGGATCAAAGGGTATGGGGCGAAAGCCGGAACAGGCACCTGAGTTGGATGATCAATCATGATCATAATGAATGGCGGAGCAGGCCCAAAGGGCCAAATGGCCTACTCCTGCTCCTATTTTCTATGTTTCTATGTTTCTGCCCATTCCAGGTATTAGTCTAGTAAACCTTCTCTGTACTGCCTCCAAAGCATTTACATCCTTCCTTAAATAAGGAGACCAGTAATGTACACAGTACTCCAGATGTGGTCTCACCAATGTCCTGTATAACTGAAGCATAACCTCTCTACTTTTGTATTCAATTCCCCTCGCAATAAATGATAATATTCTATTAACTTCCTAATTGCGTGCTGCACCTGCATACTAACCTTTTGTGATTCATGCACTAAGACATCCAGATCCCTCTGCATCTCAGAGCTCTGCAATCTCTCACCATTTAGATAATATGCTTCTTTTTTATTCTTCTGCCCAAACTGCCCAGACTCACTTTCTATAGGATCAACACTCACTTTGTTAACTCTTCTTTTTTTAAGTATCTATCGAAACTCTTACTATCTGCTTTTATATTTCTAGCCAGCTTTCTCTCATACTCTAATTTTTCCCTGCTCATCAATCTTTTAGTCATTCTTTGCTGTTTTTATATTCTATCCAATCTTCTGACCTGCCACCCATCTTTGCACAATTATATGCTTTTTCTTTAAGTTTGATACTATCTTTAACTTTTTTAGTTAACTGCAGATATTGGGTCCTTCCCTTGGAATTTTTCTTTCTCGTTGGAATGTATCTATTCTGTGTATTCTGAAATATCCCCTTAAATGTCTGCCACTGCATCTCTATTGACCTAACCTTAACCTAATTTGCCAATTCACTTTAGCTAGCTCTGCTTTCATGCCCTCATAATTGCCCTTATTTAAGTTTACAATACTAGTCTTGGATCCATTCTTCTCTTCCTCAAACTGAATGTAAAATTCAATCATATTATGATCGCTGCTACCTAGAGGCAACTTCACTATGAGGTCATCAATTAATCCTATCTCATTGCACAATACTAGGTCTAGTATAGCCTGCTCGCTGGTTGGCTCCAGAATGTGCTGTTCTAAGAAACTATTCTGAGAACATTCTAAGAACTCCTCATTTAGGTTACCTTTGTCCATCTGAGTTTTCCAGTCTATATGTAGATTAAAATCACCCATGATCATCATTGTACCTTTCTAACAAGCTCCCATTATTTCTTCCTTTATACTCTGTCGTACTGTGTAGTTACTGTTAGGGGACCTGTACACCACTCCCATGAGTGGCTTCTTGCCTTTATCATTTCTCAGCTCTATCCAAGCTGCTGCTACATTCTGGTTTCCTGAACTTAGGTCATCCCTCTCTAATGTGCTAATACCATCATTAATTAACAGAGCCACCCCTCCATCTTTTCCTAGCTTCCTGTCCTTCCTAAATGTCATGTACCCTTCAATATTCAGTTCCCAATCTTAGTCATCCTGCAGCCATGTCTCTGTAATGGCTATTAGATCATACTTATTTATTTCTATTTGTGCTATCAGTTATCTGTTTTGTTTCGAATATGCTCTGGCTAGATCCCTTCTCATCACATTGAAATTGGCTTGCTTCCAATCTAGACTATCTTCCTTATATTGTTCCTTGTTTTTCTGCATTACTAGTCTAAACTTTATGATACGATGATCGCCCCACAGACACTTGGTTCACTTGGTCCACTTCATTTCCCAGCACCAGAACCAGCAATGCCTCCTTTCTAGTTGAGCCAAGAACATACTGATCAAGGAAGTTCTCCTGAACTCATTTCAGAAATTCATCCCCCTCCTTTCCCTTTAACCTAACATTATCCCTATCGATATTTGGGTAAATAAAGTTCCCCCATATCACCACTCTATAGTTCTTGCACATCTCTATGATTTCCCTGCAGATTTGCTCCTCTATCACTCTCTCACTTTTTGGAGACCTATACATAAGTCAAGAAACAATTAGGAAGACAAAGAGGAACTATGAAATTAAATTATCAAGAAACATTAAACAAAATAGTAAAATATTCTACAGGAATATAAATGAGAAAAGGAAAGTCAGGTTGGGAATAGGGCCGCTAAGGGATCAATATGATACAATTATAGGCAGCGATAGCGAATTGGCAGAAGCATTAAGTTATTTTCCTTCAGTATTTACCACGGAAACAGAACAAGTGAACAAGACATTGGAGGATACAATTAAGGATAATATAACCGCACCTGAAGTAAAAAGACGAGTAATATTAAATAAACTATTCAAACTCAATGAGGGTAAAACCCATGGTCCAGACAGATTGCATTTGCACATTTTACAGAAATCTGGAGGAAAGATAGCAGAGACACTATTACATATATTTATGAATTCATTAGAAAAAGGTGTAGTTCTGAGAGCTGGGACATAATTAATGTTACACCTATATTTTAGATGGGAAATAGAACATGTCCAAGGAACTATAGACCAGCTGGCTTAACATTGGTGATGGGAAAGATAATAGAAACCCTACTAAAGAAGGAAACAGAAAAACAACTAGAAACCAAAACAATGATAATGAATAATCAGCATATATTTCAAAAGGGAAAATCTAGCTTGACCAATGTCATTGAATTTTTTGAAGAGGTCATAGAGAGTAGACAAAGGTAATACAGTAGATATAATTCATCTAGATTTCCAAAAAGTGTTTGATAAGGTGCCACATAATAGGCTAATAAATAAAGTCATAGCTTGTGGAGTCAGGGACAAGTAGCAGAATGGATCACTGACTGGTTGCAAGACAGAAAGCAGAGAGTAGGAGTAAAGGTGTAAGAAATGGGACCTTTAATAAATTATACTTCTCAATAATATAGAATTCTTAGGGAATTAATAGACATAGTATTGTGATTGCCTGCAAGGAAGCTGTTCTCTCTCTCAGTCTCTGTCTCTATTAAGAAAGATCCAATGGCAGACAGCCAGGAGAGTGTAGGCCTGTTATCTCTGCCAAGAGATTCTAGCACAGGTTCTGAAATAAGACATCCCTAAAGTTGACAAGGTGGGATGAGTAAAGGTTAAATAGAATGCCCTAGTAAGCAATGAGCCAGGAGATGACTCCATGGGCTCTGGACGGAGATGAGAGGGATTGCCTTGGATATGATTGACATGGTACACTCACCAGCCACCAGAAATTAAGTATATGAACAGGTGCTCAGGAGAGAAATCAGGCATCTTCTGTGGATGGAAAAGAGCTTCTCAAGGTGGATCCATGCTGGATCGGCCTAACACTTTGGTTAGCTCAAGAAGACTGAGGACCGTGAGGACCAAAGAAACCACCAACACCTCGCCTGCCTCATCAGTTGAGACGACTGCTAACACCGCTCTGCACCACTATATGACTTGAGATTGGTAATCCGTTCAATCAGTTACAGATCGTATGTCTTTTCTGTTTACTTGGCTTATGCATCATCATATTTCAAATACTACTTCTTAAAATACATTATATTTAAACTGTTTCTTCTTACCCTTCTTTGTGTATCTATCCCAAAGATAAATCTTACACAGGGCAGCTAGAGTGGCAGAAGGTGGCAAGTGGTATTCCACAAGGATCAGTGCTGGGACCACTGTATACAATTTATATTAATGATTTAGACTTTGAAATCAAAAATACAATTTCTATCAAAACATTTCATAATTTGAAAGGCTCCTATTAGTTCACCCCTCAGCCTTTTCTTTTCAAGAGAAAAGAGGCCCAGCCTGTTCATTCTTCCCTGCAGTCCTGGTATCTCCAGTGCCTCTATATCCTTTTTATAATATGGCAGACAAAACTATACACTGTACTCCAAGTATGGTCTAACTAAGATTCGATGTAAGTTTAGCCTGACTTCTCTAGTTTTCAATTCTATCCTTCTATCCTATAGAAATAAACACTAGTGCTAGGTTTATTTTTTATGGTCTTATTAACTTGAGTTGTTTATTTGTTTTCTCTTTTCTCTTCTATTCCATTTAGATCTTATCTTCTAAGTAATGTGCAATCTCATTATTTTTCTTATCAAAATGTAATGCCTCACACTTATCTGTGTTGAAATTCATTTTCTAATTATAGGGCTATTCTGCAAGTTTACTAACATCTTCTTGTAATTTGTTGCAGTCATCCTCACAGAAAATCATAGAAATTTACAGAATAGAAGGTGGCCATTGATCCCATCACATCCGCATCGGCTAACAAGTAGCCATCCAGCTTAATCCCACTTTTCCTGCCCTTTATCTGTAGTCTTGTAAGTTATGGCACTTCAAGTGCATATCCAAGTACTTTTTAAATATCATGAGTGTTTCTGCCTCTACAATCCTTTCAGGCAGTGGGTTCCAGATACCCACCACCCTCTGGGTGAAAACAATTTCCCCTCAAATCCCTTCTAAACCTCCTACCTCTTACCCTAAATCTATGCCCCCTGGTTATGGAACCCTCAATCAAGGAGAATAGGGCCTTCTTATCCACTCCACTTAGACCCGTCATGTGCAACTTGCTACCACAGGGAGTGGTTGAAGCGAATACTACAGTTGCATTTAAGGGGTGGCTAAATAAGCATATGAGAGAGAAGGGAATAGAGGTTATGCTGATAGAGTTAGATGAGAAAGAATGGGAGAAGGCTCACGTGGAGCATACACACCGGCCTGGATTGGTTTGGACTGAATGTCTGTTCTTGTGCTTTATATCCTATGTAATTGTTTATAGCAGGAAATTAGTGATGGAAGGAGCAAACTGACGAGGAATTATTGCACACAAATATTGAGAAAATTTACAGAAGGAACATAAAGATTTGACACTGGGCCTTAAGTGGGCCCTGCAGTAAAGAAGGAAAATTATAATTGATCCAAGAAGGGATATTTGCCATTGAAAGAAAGGCCAGAGAGCACTCCTTAGCCAGATTTTGGTCTTGGGCTCCCACTTTCAGAGTGGCATCTTGCTGCACCAAGCTTCTGGCAGTAATGCGTGTTGGAAAGCTCTAATGAACCTCTATAGGTATGGGTCACCTGCCCCTGTTATGGTAAATTTGGGGAAGGGTCATGAGAAGATCAAAGCAGCATGCAAAAGTCCAACCTCACCACACCTCCATTCCTATTTCAGGGTATGCAGAAATTTTCATCCCCAGTTTCAGTTTTAAACTTATGCAGGAAGCCATGCGTTCTTAAGAAAAAGTATTATATTCACTAAGATTTGAAGTAAAGGCAGAAAGTGCACAGCACATTTGTTGGGAACTGAAAAGGAAAAGATAGGTTAATGTTTCTATGTTCTGATGAAAGCCTCCATTCAAATTGTTAACCTGTCACTCTTTCTGATATGCTAACTGACTCGCTGCATTTTTCCTGTGTTGGTCATTTTTAGCTGCAAACTCAGCACTGATCTGGAATTAAATTTATACAGCGTGGTAATCTGGAAATTGTACACATTTTCCACAACTCCACCCTTGTGATATCAACAACAACTTGCATTTATATAGCACCTTTAGATAAAAACATACATTATAAAAAAAAACATAATTTGAATATCTGGCAAAAGTCTGGTCAGCAGTGCGATATGATAAATATCTACAGTGGTGAAGACTTTACTTCAGACACAGCTGTCACTTGACAGTATGCAATCGCCTATCAACAACTCTTGGCTCTCTTTAAATTTCAATTTGGTCCAAAACATTCATATGCTTCTTATACTTGAGAAGATTCTTCTAATACTTCACATTCCTAAACAGATAAAAGAAAAAATCTCCCATTTCCAATTACACTCTTCCTCTCCATTGCAAACTTTCTTGATCATGTTATTATTGTTACTACTGTGATCAGTGCTCCTCTGTTCCTCCTCAGACTCAAGTACACTGCCCTTTATTACCAATCCTTCTTGTTACATTCTCACTGTTTTAAAACCAAGGCAATCACAACATCTTCCAAGACCTGAAAATTCTGCAACATCTAACCTACTTCCCAATATTTATAAAGACTTTAAAAAAACAAATTTAGTGTCACCTAATCACCAGTTCTTGTTTTACCTCATCTCCTGTTCTACTTGTTTCAACCTTGGTGGAGTGCTGTTCTATGGGCTTTGGCTCTTAATCAAGGTTTCTCAATAACTAAACAAAGCTTCGCTTGTTGAGATAGATCGCATTTTTTACTGTGCCCATGAGTTATCTACATTACAATGAGCATAAAAAGGTCTTAGTTTTTGAGGGTACTTCAGTAGTCATTGGGTGTACCAGTGTTATTTCACAAGTATTGTTCAAACCATAGCTGCATTTCACGTAAGTAGCACAGTAGCAATATTGAGATATTGTTTATTTTATGGTAACAAATGATCCCTTGAAGCTTATCATGGTTTCTAAATTCACTGAGGGATGTTCTATGTGGCTTGATGGCCATTGTGTGATGATTGACAGGTATATATTCCATTGTTCTTTCTCCTCTTGTGTACTTGGTCTGCACTGAGCAGTGGAGATAGCCCATATTATCATGGAATCAAGAAACTTTTCAATTGAATCCTGGCACTTTGGGATTTGAATTTAACTCTTTAGATGTTGTATATCATTTGAAGCATTTATTGTTCAAATTTTTTAAGCTAAAATGTGTAGTAATAATTCTTTTTATATTATATTTCGAGAAATTAAATATAGATTAATTTACAGCCACCTAAAATGACTGTTAGAAAGGTTAGCAGAAATCTAATGCATTCATATGGCTTTTCTCTGTGCTGAGTTAACGTCTGCATTAAAATAAGGGACATAAGAATACCAGATGAATATTTGTCTACTATTATCGCCAATAATAATTTCAAGCCAAATGACCAACTGACTGGTCTTCAAAGACTAACGCTTTATGGAATGACATATCCAAGACTGCAACAGTATTTCTATGTTAGTCGACAGTAACAATATTCTAACTACACATGTCAATGTTAATGTAGTTAAAGAAAGAACTTGCATTTATATAGCACCTTTAATGACCTCAGGACATCCCAAAGCACTTCACTGCCAATTAAGAACTTTTTTGAATCGCGATCACCGTTATAATGTTGGGAATGTTGTGCAATCCAACGGATGTGTTACCAACTTTTAAAAGATTATAAGAGGAGGCAAACTCCATATTCTAAGTATCTTCGTTAAATGGATATTATATGTCAGATTATTGTTATCTCATGTCATCGACTGAATAATACATAACTTCAGTTAATTCCACTGCTGTTAATTGTTTGCCCACATTGCCCCCAAATTAAAGATATCTTTAGTTTCAGAAGGTCAGTGTGTTAACTAAACTTGATTTTTTTGTAATAGTCTCCACGATGTAAACTGCATTTTAAAAAAGTCACCAAAACTCAAGTAAAATCTTCAATAAAATCAAAGTATATATTTTTAATTCTGCTTACCAGTATTTGTTCAAGCACAGGACATCTCTGCTTGCTGACTTGTTACGTGAGGATCCAATGATCTCTGAGCGTCACTGAAGTCCAGCTGGAGCGAGCAAGGCCTTTTTTGCCTATTTATCAGAGGCTCTTTGCAAACACTCTGGCTCCAGACATTCTGCAGAACAGCACTAGAGGCCTATCTCACTAACTAGCTTCCCACACAGCCCCCTCCTGGGTCAGAGAAAGGGCAGCCCCTAGTGAGAATAAATCAAACAGAACTGGCTCATCATTGCTGTCCATAGCCAGGTCACAGAGATCCCAAATTATGTTTATCTTCTACTACCCTGTTTTTGAATCTTCAATTTTTTTTTACCTACTCATGTAGGTAAGGACAGGCAAGCAGTGCACGAGAGGAAAACAGTTTTCTATTCATAATCCAGTGACAGTACCAAACATTAAATCCAAGCCAAAAATTTGAACAAGCCCAGTTTGGCCAGTTTGAGTAAAAGATTCTATGAATGTTTGAGGACATTAAAGGATGTCACAATCCAGAGTTCACAGTCATAGCTCAGTGTCTACACATCTCTGGACATGATGTTCAGACCTGGAGTGTTTAACAATGTGCCCAGCCTGATTTGAAGCTTTGGTCATTACTTGTCACAACACCTTGTTGTTGCATCGCATGAAATGAACTGGTTAAAACTTTGAATGGAAAAATTTCAATATATATGAGATACACCAATTCAGGAGTGGGATAGAGGAGAAGTTCACTTGCTTCATTGTTACCCACTTGGTTCAATGCCTCCCAGTTGGAAACAATTTCCAGAATAGCTCATGCAATTGTAAGAAAATCAATTCAGTTCTCTGCTTTCCCAGACTGTAACACTTTTCTAAAGCCAGTAAATCTCTAAAAATATTGGCAAATTTATGCACCTTTTAGACACCTATATTCCATTGAAGTGATGGATAACCTTCTTCAGTGTCCATATGAAGTTTGGCAGAAAAGTTTAATAGTGCAAAATAAAGTAAATAGCAAAATATTTAACTTTTAAATCATATTAACCCAGTTAACATTTTGGTATAGTCAGAGGCTAAGAGATATGGTGAATTTGAATTCATTACCCTATGTTCTTGACAGCTCCTTATTTTATTTCCCCTTGTTTTTTTTCTCTTCCAGGCTCCCATGCCATTAACCTGGAGGACGCAAAAACAGGCAATGGAATACATTTTGATGCTGAGCTACTAACATCAGGCACACTGTACTGTGGAATACAATGTCCAAGAACAGCATTACTCGCCCTCAGGGTTCAAACGTATTATTGAATGGGGTTGATTTTACCTGAGAGCAGGATTGGTATGTTTGGTGTATGAGAGAGCTGAGGCAGAGGGGAAACCCTCTGCAGCATGAGGCCTGGGAGATTGGAACTCCCTGACCACACTTGCCTGGTTGGCATCAATTTTTCACCCTATCACAGGGGCAAGAGCTGCCTGGCCAGCGGGCAGAGGAGGGATCTTGTGACCTGATGGAGCAGTCCCCAGCGGTAAGTTAGGTTCATAGGATGGGATCGGGAGGGCATCATAGTTGGGGGTGGGGGGAGGGAAAGCCTGCTGGAGCAGTGGGTGCCCACAGTGTCCTTGTCGGGACTGGAGAAACACGTCTGCTCCTTCTGGACTGCAAGAAAACGAAAGAAAAATAAAGAAACTTACTTCCCTGGGTCTATTCTGTCTCCACCCCTCTTCTACAAGGCTTCCTTGCACAGACCTGGGATCATGATTAGAGTCTGGCACTGATAATGATATCATATTTACAGCAGGGCCCCACAGCTTCCAGCAATGTCCTGCTCACCTGCTAAAAAGAGCAGGTTAGTAACAGGATCTACAGGAAGGCAGCAGAATGCGAGGGTACTAGCCACAAGGGCCAGATAAACTGCCCATCTGCTCTGTTTCTGTGGGGAAGGGTAGGGGAGTGGAGGAATTAAAATTCCCTGAAATGTTTCAGGAAGACTAACAAAACCAGGTTCAGAAAGCAGATTTGTGAGCTGCTCCATGTGCAAGTGAAGCCCACATTCAAAGAAATGGGAAGCAGATTTTCACACTACAATATCTGCCTACCCTGACAATGTGCTGCCAATCACCCAGTTGTTTCCTCCATTTTTCTCTTCTTTTCTCCTCTGAAGGTGATGAGCTAAGCTGGAGGACAGTTTGAAGTGTTCTGTTAGGCTTCTGGTATTTTATTCAAATAGACAAGTTTTATATTTCAGCTTAGACCATTAGTGCCATCAGATTATCTGACCATGGGTATTGGAGAGATCTATGCTGTTTGCCAATCCAAGTTAAAGCCAACAGTGCACCGTACAGACAACATTTCAAAGGAAGTAATGTGGTTGTTCCAATATTATACATGTACTTCAGTGAGATCCTTTCAATTTTAGCGTATTTGTTGTGATTTCCCAGGTTCTGAGGATTGACAGCTCTGCAAATTGGCAGGAATGATCCTAAAGGGAATCAGCAGGGTTAGAAGTCCTTTTATCCATGAAATAAACATAACTTCTGCAGGATTTAAAGAAGTACTGTCCTTGTACCAGCGGAGGGAGAACAATCACATTTTGATTTTACCATGATGACAACAATTTGCACGCAACGCAAAAGATATATTTCAATCTGAATTGTATCCTCAGATTATTTTGTGAAATACCCTGATCAAGGCAGTGCTTCTTCAAACTGAACAATGCAGCTTATTCCAGCATCAACAAGACCAATCTCAAAATTTATACATGGTGAAGCACTTTAAAGGAATGATTACATTTAAGTAGAAATCGTGACGTTAAGCTATATTGCTTTGCTCATTAACTGATAGGTCCCTTGTAATGAGTTTCTGATATCAACTGTCCTGAACGAATGCCAAATACAAGACAAGTACTTCCCCACAAAAAGATGGAATATTAAAGAACCAGTCTCCCAGGACTAATCTTACACAATTCCTTTGTATATTAAGTCTGATGATAGTGAGTTAAAGCTGGAGACAACCGTAGCAGGGATCAAGATGACCATTGTGGTTACTGAGAACGCAGATTGATAAGGAAAAATTAGACTGAAGTATCAATGGGAAAGTCACAGATTTCAGGTTGCTTAACCCTTGCTCCATGGATCCTGGTTAACTTCACGTTTAAACTTCAGCATACCGTTTATGAAGTTTCTACAGAGTTCAAGGAAGTCAGCATCTCCGAGAATCCCACAGAAACATGGCATGTGAAGCTTTGGAACTCACATTCTGTGTAAAATATTTGTATTGATGTAGCATATTAAAGTGCACCAGTTCTTGTGTTTCTGGCACAAACATAGGCTCCTTCTTTAAGCATCAGTAAATATAGTTGTTTTTGTAGCCTTACATTCCTCTCTTGTTGAATAGCTGGAAGTAGGAGAAAGATTTGTAGGCTGATTAAGAGTCTGACAGGCTGCAACGTGAACTCTCTTTCTATGACTGTAGCCATCTATACTACAGTCAATAGGATGCTTAGTCCTATACAGTGGGAAGATTTTACGGACTCCCACAGCCCATATGACGAGGGGGGCTACCCACACCCACCGGATGTAAAGTTCCCACTGCCAATCATCTCAGCCCCAGGACCATTGCTTCAGGGGTTCCTCAGGGTAGTGTCCTTGGTCCAACCATCTTCATCTGTTTCAACAATGACTTTCCCTCTAAAAAAATGACAGAAGTGGGGATGTTCACTGATAATTGCAGTGCTCAGTTCCATTTACAACTCCTCAGATGCTGAAGCAGTCCATATCCCAGCATGTCAGTGTAAAAGACAAGGCTGACGTACTTGCAACCATCTTCAGCCAGAAGTGCCAAGTAGATGATCCACCTCAGCCTCTTCCTGAGGTCCCCAGCATCATAGATGCCAGTCTTCAGCTAAATTGATTCACTCCATGTGATATCAGGAAATGACTGAAGGCACTAGATAGTGCAAAGGCACTGGGCCCTGACAACATCCCAGCTGTAGGACTGAAAACTTGTGCTCAAGAACTAGCCGTGTCCCTCGCCAACCCTTTCCAGTACAGCTACAACACTGGCATCAACCCAACAATGTGGAAAATTGCCCAGGTATGGCCTGTCCACAAAAAGCAGGACAAATTCAATCCAGCCAATAACCACCCCTTAGCCTATTCTCAATCATCAGCAAATTGATCGAAGATGTCGTTAACAGCGATACCAAGCAGCACTTACTCAGCAATAACCTGCTCATTAAAAATTTATCTCACTAATAAAAACAACAAAAAATTTGCATTTTTGTGAAGAAGCTTTACAGGAGAAGACTAATTTATTGGCTTACTTTCTCATCACTATATTGAAAACTATTTTAGTGACATACCTGACATTGTTTTTGCTTGCATAAGTAGTCAATCTCTGCCCGCACACTTGATGTCACGATGGAGAGTATTCTGGATAGATGTTCATCTTTCAGGAGAGACCTTGATCTCTCTCCTCCCTCTCCCCGTGCTCTGTGTGTGTGTGACTCGTTCTCTCTTAACACCCCGCCTCCCCTCTAGGACTAGGGGACACAGATTGAAAGTTTTGAGCAAAAGATGCAGGGGGAATATGAGGAAGCATTTTTTTACGCAGTGGGTGGTAATGACCTGGAACTCACTGCCCACAGGGATGGTGGAAGCAGAGACGATCAATGACTTCAATGGAAAGTTGGATGGCCACCTGAGAGAAACAGACTTGCAAGACTACAGGGATTGAGCCAGGGAGCGGGACTGACTGCATAGCTCCATGGAAAGCCGGCATGAACTTGATGGACGGAATGGCCTCCTTCTGTGCAATAAGAAAATGATTCTTTGACTCTCTCTCCCTCCCCCTCCCTGTCTGTCTGTCTTTTTGTCTCCATCTCACCTTTTTCTCTGTCTCCTTCTCCCCCCTCTTTCTGCCTCCTTCTCCCGCCTCTCTCTGTCCCTCTCCACACACCCTCTTTCTGTATCTCTCCACCATCTCTGTCTCCACACAGATGTCTCCAGTGTCCCCTGCTCCCTGCTCTGTGTTCCCCACTCCATGTTCTCCACTTCCCACTCAGTGTTCCCGACACTATCTGTCCCCTCTGTCTCTCTGTCCATTTCTTTCTCTGTTCCCCCCTTTCTCTCTGATCTCTCCCTGTAGCCTTTTTCTCTCTCTTTTTGTTCTCATCTCTGTGTCTCTGCCCCCCTCTCTCTCTCTGCCCCCTCTCACTCTCCCTTTGCCCCTCCTCTCTCTCTCTATCTGCCCCGTCCCTCTGCCTCTCCTCTCTCTCTCTGCCCCTCTCTCTTGCCGTCTCTCCTCTCTCTCCCTACCCCTCTCTCTCGCTGATATGACCAGGTGAGAAAGGGGTCTAGGGTTCCCTCTCAGCCTTCACCTGGTCTTGCCATAACAGGATTTAATTTTAAACACACCGTTTTTTTTAGCTTCCCCTTAGTGAATCCTTGTTCACTAACTTCCAATTATCAGGCAAAGAAACTAGCCAAACAGGTTTTCCTAGGTTTAAAGTAAAAAGATTGAACTTTATTAGACTTAAACTCTAGTTCGGTTAGCGCCTACGGATACATAACTCGCCCATGTTAGCATGCAAATGCGATACACAAATGCAGATAGAGACAGAAAAGAGCAGAAGGAATAAAGTGGAAAAGTTTGAGGCAATATCTGAAGATGATTTTGATTACTGTTTTTCGAGCTTGCTGTAGAGTCCTTGATTGTAGGTAGGTCTTGCTTTTCGTTGGGGCCCAGTATTCTTCTTAAACCTTGTTCGCTGTAGGAAACTTTTCTCTCTTGAAGTTCATGTGTCCTCAGTGGGTCCAGAGGCTTGTGAGAAAGATGGGAGCAGACAGGAGAGGTCTTCTCACTCCAGGAGCAAACAGTCTTTCTGAGTTCAAAAACTCTGCAGCTAGTTCAAAAAACCCTGGACCAGCCAGTTAGTCATGTGACCAGCTGGTTTAACCAGTCCTGGCTTTTGTGGATTGCATCACCTTAGCAGTCTCTGGAATGCTCTTCCTTATACCTTCAATGTTTGGTGACCAATATCCATTGTGGGTTGAATGTGTCAGGGAATGGTCCTTTTGTCTCCACAAGCACTATCTGTTAGTATGCAAATGTTTTTCAGCTAAGTGTCTAGCAGCCCTTATAAGAGGCCTCCTCTTCTTCCCAGCCAGTTTGAAATCAATTTTCATATGATAAAATGAATATGCCTCATTCTTGGCAGGTGGGAGCCTGTATGACACTCATTGTCCCTCCTCTCTCTCTGTCCCTCTTTCTCTCTCGCTCTCTCTTTGTTCCCCCTTCTCTCTCTCTGTTCCCCCCTCCCTCTCTCTGTTCCCCGCTCTCCCTCTTTCTTTCCCCTCTCTCTCTCTCCCACTCTCTCTCTCACTGTTGCAGGGAGTGGAATGCTCGGCAGATGGTTGGGCAGTTCCTTTAAAAACATCACACTGTCAGATTCACAGGTGACAGCTGCTCACATCAGGAACAGCCATTCCCCAACAGACTCTGGGTTTTCTGGCAGGCTTTTTTTTTTCAAAAAAGAAGTGAGAACAAAGAACAAAGAACAGTACAGCACAGGAACAGGCCATTCGGCCCTCCAAGCCTGCGCCGATCTTGATGCCTGCCTAAACTAACACCTTCTGCACTTCCGGGGCCCATATCCCTCTATTCCCTTCCTATTCATATATTTGTCAAGACGTCTCTTAAACGTCGCTATCGTATCTGCTTCCACCACCTCCCCCGGCAGCAAGTTGCAGGCACTCACCACCCTCTGTGTAAAAAACTTGCCGCACACATCCCCTCTAAACTTTTCCCCTCTCACCTTAAACCTATGTCCCCTAGTAACTGACTCTTCCACCCTGGGAAAAAGCTTCTGACTATCCACTCTGTCCATGCCGCTCATAACTTTGTAAACCTCTATCATGTCGCCCCTCCACCTCCGTCGTTCCAGTGAAAACAATCCGTGTTTATCCAACCTCTCCTCATAGCTAATGCCCTCCAGACCAGGCAACATCCTGGTAAACCTCCTCTGTACCCTCTCCAAAGCCTCCACGTCCTTCTGGTAGTGTGGCGACCAGAATTGCACGCAATATTCTAAGTGTGGCCTAACTAAGGTTCTGTACAGCTGCAACATGACTTGCCAATTTTTATACTCTATGCCCCGACCGATGAAGGCAAGCATGCCGTATTGCCTTCTTGACTCCTTATCCACCTGTGTTGCCACTTTCAGTGACCTGTGGACCTGTATGCCCAGATCTCTCTGCCTGTCAATACTCCGAAGGGTTCTGCCATTTACTGTATACCTCCCACCTGCATTAGACCTTCCAAAATACATTACCTCACATTTGTCCGGATTAAACTCCATCTGCCATTTCTCCGCCCAAGTCTCCAACCGATCTATATCCTGCTGTATCCTCTGACAATCCTCATCATTATCCGCAACTCCACCAACATTTGTGTAGTCTGCAAACTTACTAATCAGACCAGCTACATTTTCCTCCAAATCATTTATATATACTACAAACAGCAAAGGTCCCAGCACTGATCCCTGCAGAACACCACTAGTCACATCCCTCCATTCAGAAAAACACCCATCCACTGCTACCCTCTGTCTTCTATGACCGAGCCAGTTCTGTATCCATCTTGCCAGCTCCCCTCTGATCCCGTGTGACTTCACCTTTTGTACCAGTCTGCCATGCGGGTCCTTGTCAAAGGCTTTACTAAAGTCCATATAGATAACATCCACTGCCCTTCCTTCATCAATCATCTTTGTCACTTCCTCAAAAAACTCAATCAAATTAGTAAGACACGACCTTCCCTTCACAAAACCATGCTGTCTCTCGCTCATAAGTTTGTTTGTTTCCAAATGGGAGTAAATCCCGTCCTGAATAATCCTCTCTAATAGTTTCCCTACCACTGACGTAAAGCTCACCGGCCTATAATTTCCTGGATTATTCTTGCCACCCTTCTTAAACAAAGGCACAACATTGGCTATTCTCCAGTCCTCTGGGACCTCACCTGTAGCCAATGAGGATGCAAAGATTTCTGTCAAGGCCCCAGCAATTTCTTCCCTTACCTCCCTCAGTATTCTAGGGTAGATCCCATCAGGCCCTGGGGACTTATCTACCTTAATACTTTGCAAGACACCCAACACAACCTCCTTTTTGATATTGAGATGACTGAGACTATCTGCACTCCCTTCCCTCGGCTCATCATCCACCAAGTCCTTCTCTTTCGTGAATACTGATGCAAAGTACTCATTTAGTACCTCGCCCATTTCCTCTGGCTGCCCACATAGATTCCCATCTCTGTCCTTGAGTGGGCCAACCCTTTCCCTGGTTACCCTCTTGCTCTTTATATACGTATAAAAAGAACCCGCTGGAAAACCCCGATTCTGTTGGGAAACGACAGTGAAACTGACAGCGAAATGTTTTTAAATAGGCCACTCTGTAAGAAGAAGACAATGAGAAATTTCTTATCTCCAAACACGGTGAGGATGAGGAACAGCCCTGTGAATCGTTTACATTCATGGGCCATATTCTGGCTCGCCGGTCATATGTTGGACAACCCTGATTTAGAGCAACAAGTGCAGCAGTGTGTACCAACTACAAGATGCACTGCAGCAACTCTCCAAGGCTCTTTTGACAGCACCTTCCAAACCCACAACCTTTACCACCTAGAAAAACAGGGCAGCTGGTGCATTGAAACACCACCACCTGCTAGTTCCGCTCCAAGCCACACACCATCCTGACTTGGAAATATATCGCCATTCCTTCACTGTCACTGGATCAAAATCCTGGAACTCCCTGCCTAACAGCATTGTGGTTCAAGAAGGCAGCT
This sequence comes from Heterodontus francisci, assembly GCF_036365525.1. Lineage (NCBI taxonomy): Eukaryota > Metazoa > Chordata > Chondrichthyes > Heterodontiformes > Heterodontidae > Heterodontus > Heterodontus francisci. The sequence goes on from NC_090395.1 coordinate 25,371,123, forward strand.
CACCACCATCTTCTTAAGGGCAATTATGGATGGGCAATAAATGCTGGCCAAGCCAACGACACCACATCCCGTGAATGAGTAAAAAAAAAATCAATTCCGAATTCAGATGAGGAGCTTTGATCTCCGGTTGCTGGGACTGTCTGGAATGGAATTTAAACCTTCCACTGCACCTCAGCTCTCTGATTCCACTGGATAACCTACACCGAGGCATTTGTCACTGCTTCCTTATGAGCAGCAATCCCAACTGCATCATCCACATCTCACCAACCTTTCTGCCCCGCATGCCTGCTACAAGCTAGCCGCCATCTTCCTTCCCATCCCACTTAACCTAACCTTCACTGCCCCCTTAGACTCTGCCAGCAGATCAACGTTCAGAACCTCTCTCCACATTTCCTTTCAGAATGTCTATTCACTCCTGTACAAGGCCCTTGCTACCCATAGCTTTATTATGGATGATTGCATTAACATCCCGGCTTTGACTGAAACTTGGCTCATGGGTGGTGACACCTTGCCCCTTACTGAAGCATCACAGTCCACCTATACTTTTCACCATCTGCTGAACAAAAAACTCCCCTCCCTTCTTTGGTGACTTTTTCACCTTTCAGCACCTCACCTTGTTCCACCCCTTTTACCTCTCCTTTAAAATCCTAGCTGTCTACTGTCCTCCAGTCCTCAGCCCAGATTCTCACTTGAGATATTCTTGCTTTTTCCTCCCTCAGTGATTTCAGTCTTCATCTCAGCTCCCCTTGCCTGAACTCATTGCCCTCCTGTACACCCTAAACCTCCTCCTCCATACAAACCCCTTCATGCCCACCTTCTGAACATTGCTATCTCCCTTGCCCTCTCTATTCCCTTAGATTTGAACAAAGATAACAACATCTCTTACTATTTTCATTATATTCCACCATCTATATTTCCCTCCCCCATCCAACCCCACTTCCTTATGCACTTATCCTTGGAGGAACTCTCTTCCAAGTCATCTACAATTCCAAATCCAAATGTCCAATTGCCTAGTATTTGTCTCTACATTCACCACAGTACTTCTGCAGCCAATGATCCTCTCAACCACTCTTTCACCTCCACTTTTGATGTCTATTCTTCCAGAAAAACTGTTGCATTCTCCTATCCTGGTCATTCCCCTCTGCTATGACCACCTGACCCCTGACTCCAGTCTTCACTCTCTCAAGTCCAGGTTTAGCCACTCATCCCCAGATTTGGCTGCAGTACATCAAGAGTTATCAGGCCCCACTGTTACCTGCCAAAACCATCCACTACTCTGGAGTTATCTTGGGGAGCAAAGATAAGGCCCGGCTTCCTTTCTCCTTAAATACCACTTCCCTTCTCCCTCCACCCTCACCTCTATCAACAGATGTAAGGAGCGCATGGACACTTTGTCACTAAGATTGCGACCATCCATTCAGCCACCTCTGCTGCTTTTACCCCCTCACCAAGCCAAACTTTCCCCAGGTTGTTCCCCACCGCCCCCCCCCCCCCTCACCCCCACCCCCCCCCCCTACTCCTTTTTCTAGTTTTTCTACTATTTCCCTTCATGCCTTCCATGAGCTCACCTTGTCCATGAGACCCATTTCCTGCTTCCTTGATGCCATTCTCACTAAACTGCTGATCACTAAACATCCTTTCCTGTCCTCATGCTAGCTGACAATAGAAATGGTTCCCTCTTCTCATCTTCCCTTCCTTTCAAATGGCAGCAACAGCCCCCTCCTCAAAACTCCCTCTCAACCTCTCTGACCTTGCAATTACCACTGCATCTCTCAACCTTCCTTTTTTGTTTAAAAACACAGAATGTGTTATTGCCTCCACAAATTTGTGCCCACCTTTCCCACAAATCCATGTTTAAAATCTCTTCAGTCAATATTCCATCACTGAAGTGGTCCATATCAAAGTCACAAGTTGCCCTCACTTGTTTCCACTTTTTCTATTATTACCAGCAATGTCTTCTTTTCCCCACCCTGCACTAGCACCTCTGGAGTGCCCCAAAGATCTATTTTTGGCTTGCTCCTTTTTCTCAATTACCTGCCCCTTGGCAGCACCATCAGCAGATATCCGGTTCTATATGTATGCCAATGACACCCAGTTCTACCTCTCCACTCCCTCACTCAACTCCCTCTACTGTCGCTGTGCAATCTGACCGCTTGTCTTGCAAATTCCTTCAGTTAAACATTGGAAAGACCAAAGCTATCATCTTCAGCCCAACACAAACTCTGTACACTTGTCATCGACTCCATCCCCTCACTAACCAGTCTCAGATTGAACCAAAATATTTGCAACCTTGGTATCCTATTCAATCCTGGGCTGAAGAACTGACCCCATAATTTATCAATCACAAAGTCTGTCTATCTCTACCTTCATAACATCCTCTGCCTCCAACCTTACTTCAGTCCGTCTGCTGCTGAAACATTTGTCCATGCTTTCGTCATCACTGGACTCAAATGTCACAATACACCAACCTCAGTTGCTTTCAGCTCATCTAAAATTCAGGTGCCCATGGCAAACAACACATCAGTGCCCTGCTTGATGCATCAATGCACTGCAAATTGATTGATAATGCTCATTTCACCCGTGGTTGCTTGGAATGAGGCTGAGACATAAAGATTGGCCTATTTTGCTACTACAATGATATCTCTGTAGTGCAGATGGTTTGCACATCTGTTTTCAATAGTCAGTACAATTCAATCACTGACTCCCTGAGGTAGCAAAGCTGAAAGGGTAACAATCCCTGGATAGTCGCAAATGATTGTACCTCCATCTGTACATGTGGCTTCAATGGTAAATGTGAATGAGGGCATTTACCTTGACAGTGAACCTGTTTCACATCCTTCCTTTCATCCTTTTCGTTCTCTAAAGGATTCAAATGACGAGGAATATCCAGGGGAATTTCCATATTGTAATTTTAGAAATTTAGCAAATAAAAATCCAGCTGTCAAAATTCCATCGATCAAAGATTTAATCTTTCAGGACTTACTTCCTCAAAGGCCAGAGTGTGACTGCCTTTTGTGTCTATTTTACAAAGATGAGCTGAGTGTGCAGTATAATCTCTGCATGAAAACTGGGGAATCTAATTTCAATGCAGTTCAAATATATATTAATGCATAATAATAAAGTTCTCACATGGAATGTGCAAGGGAACTTGAGGGCATCTAAAATGTCAACACAATTTTAATGTGAATTTTTGAGATATGGATCTATATCTGATTTCTTAGCCTTTCCATTGTCATTCAGGAATAATCTTATCTTGGAAAATGTAGCTAATGTACTCCCAGAATCTCACCACCTCTGCACGCTACCCTCAAGGTGGCTGTGGTGGGGAAGAGACTGTTGCCCACCTCCTTCTGCCTGTGCAAAGCAGGTGAGGAAAGAAATGTAGAGGTTTTTGTCGAGGTTCATCCCAAGCAGCTCTGTAATACAGGAGTCTATGCTGTACTGGCTGTTCCCAGGGTCGCACACCGAGATAAGCATGAACTGCTGCTGGAGGACCATCAATTCAGTGAAAGACGCTCTTTGAGTCTGCCCGAAACTTGCTGGTCTTCCGGTGCAAAGAGTTGTCCATGACCGAGTGTTGCAGACTGGCACATTCCAAGGTACAGAACCAGGTGCTGAGGGACGCACTAAAGCTTGGAGCAGCCATCGCAAAGTCTCAATGGGGAAAGACCACTGTGTAAGGTCTCCCCGCCAAGGTGAACTGAGGGGCTGGACCCATGGGAAACCCCTCGGGCTGTATACACCAAATATGGGTTTGCTGTAAAATGTACATTGTATGTAAAATGGAATGGAAGGGTTGTGAGGCAACTCACTTCTGTGTTGAAGAAAACTGATTTCCTTTGCGCTTTCTGGAATGTCAATTTGGTGTTGTTTTGTAATGTATTTTCTTCCAGATTTTATGAATAAAGTATATTTTTGAGAAAAAATGCCATTGTTCCAAGCAGTACTTTGCAGAGAGAGATTGGCATATTTTCCTCTTCATTGTGCCCGGGGAATGCTCAATTTCCAGGCAAAGCAATGAGGAAATGTGGTTGAAATGTGTTACATCAGGTCTCTACCCTCCGACTCTGCCCTGGGATTTCCTGAGGTTCCCCTCAGTGGTCAGAACTGGGTCTGCACCTGCTGCAGGTACAGGCCCAGTGAAATCATGTTCATTAGGGCGGGTGGAGGTATACTCAGCCCTCAACCTCACTATCTTGTCAGTGCACCTGAGGAGCACTCAAACAGAGGGGCTCCTCAAAATCTGGAAGTGGGATTTTTGCTGGGTCCCTCCACAGATTGGATGGCCAATGTGGGACCCGAGAGCATCCTGAAGCTGGAGGCAATGAGCAGGTGACTTTTGTTTTTCTGCCCCATTGCACAATCCCTGGTCTCAGACCCCACAATTCCATGGGCAGCAATCCCACTGATTATGTCCTCCATCACTGACTCCTGGTAGAGTTTGCAGGGTCACGAGGAACATACCTCATTTTGCAAGGGGTTAGCAGCTAGTGTGCCATTTAGGATGCTTCTTTTAGCCCCAAGCCAGCCGATATTCGGAAGCCCGCCTATCTATGAGGGTGGCCTTGCAAAGGCCCCATTTCCCTAATCCTGGCACTGTTCTGATCAGCCCCCAAGCTAGAGGTCAAACTTCACAGAATCACAAAATTGTTACAGTACAAAGGAGGCCATTCGGCCCATCGTGTCCGCACTGGCTCTCTGAAAGAGCAATTCCCTCAGTTCTTCCCATAACCCTGCACATTCTTCCTTTTCATTTATAGTCTAATTCCCTTTTGAATGCTTCAATTGAACCTGCCTCCACCACACTCTCAGGCAGTGCATTCCAGACCTTAACCACTTCCTACGTGAAAATGTTTTTCCTCATGTCACTTTTGCTTCTCTTACCAAATATTTTAAATCTGTGCCCTCTCGTTCTTGATCCTTTCACAAGTGGGAACAGTTTCTCTCTATTTACACTGTCCAGACCCCTCATGCTTTTGAATGCCTCTATCAAATCCCCTCTCAGCCTTCTCTTCTCCAAAGAAAACAGTCCTAACTTCTCCAATCTACCTTCATAACTAAAATTCCTCATTCCTGGAATCATTCACGTGAATCTTTTCTGCACCCTCTCTAATGCCCTCACATCCGTCCTAAAGTGCGGTGCCCAGAACTGGATGCAATACTCCAGCTGAGGCTGAACTAGTGTCTTATACAAGTTCAACATAATCTCCTTGCTCTTGTACTCTGTGGGTCTTCCTACCTAAATGAATCACTTCACAAATCTCTGCATTGAACTTCACATTTCTTGAAGCAACAATGCAGATGTTTGGAGAGAGCAAGGGCATCTTACAGTACAGTCGCACCAGGGTTTCCAAGGTTATTGAAGTCTACTGCATGTTACACAACCTTACCATTCAGAAAGCAATGAAGGAACAGGAGGTCTCCCTGCAGCCAAAGGGAAGAACAGATTCCTGACAATGGCCCAGAAAATCTCACTGCAGAAGCCATTATTAAGGACCCATATACACCCTTAGTGAAACCAATACAATTCATCGACCACAGAAAACCAATCACCATTGATACGCTGTGTCCCCATCCAGGGAGAGGAGCAGGAACTTACCACTTAGGGATTCTCTGCTCCGAGAACACCCGCATTCCCACCCCCTTGCCTGTCGTATATTGTTTAGGCATTGATGACGTTCTACTCCTTGCAGGGCAAATAGGAAAAATGCAGCAATGGTGGAGACCCAAAATAAATTGATTTTTCCCTGTATCCTTGAGGGTTCCATCGGGTCTCCCAGAAAAGTTATGGTGGAAGACCAATCGTAATCTGTGCTATTTTGGGATGAAGGGTTTTAAAAGATTGGTTGGGCATTTCCAGATGTAATTTGAGGAATGTGAGAATGTTTAAAAGCAGGAAATAGTTCTATTAACTTTATTGTTAGAAATTTCAGGTTAGCACGAGATATTCCCAGCTTCAATATCAGCAGTCTCTCATGTAAGCACACTACAAGCGCTCTTTAGTTAGGAGTATACACATATGCTCATAAAGTAGCACTTCCCTCCATTAGAACTGTGACTACAATTCCAAAAAAAGTACTTCATTACATGTTCTATTTTATTCTTTTCTTCTCTCTCAGCAGTGTCTGACAACATTGCAGGGTCATGAGAGACCCCTACAATATCTGGAACTAAATTCAACAGTGCAGTGGTTGCCAATACCTACCTGAACTCTGGCACTTGATCAATCTTTTATCCTATAACACTTTAAACTGACCACATATTTGCGCTATTACTAAAACTGCTTACTTCCACCTCAATAGCATCCGCCCCTGCCTCAGCTCATCTGCTGCTGATACCCTCATCCATGCCTTTGTTACCTCTAGACTTGACTATTCTAATGTTCTCCTGGCTGGCATCCCACATTCTACCCTCCATAGAAGCCATCCAAAACTCTGCTGCCTGTGTCTTTATTCATAGCAAGTTCCATTTCCTTATCACCCCTGTACTCACTGACCTACATTACCTGCCAGTTAAGCAATGGCTCAATTTTGAAATTCTCATCTTTGTTTTCAATTCCCTTCATGGCCTTTCCCTTCCTTATTTCTGTAATCTCCTGCAGCCCTACAACCCTCCCAAATATCTGCACTCTTCTAATTCTGGCCTCTTGAGCATCCCCGATTTTAATTCTTCCACCATTGTTGACCATGCCTTTAACTGCCATGTCTTAAGCTTTGGAATTCCCTCCCTACACCTCTCTGCCTCTCTATCTCTTTCTTCCTTTAAGATGTCCTTAAAACTTGCCCCTTTGACCAAGATTTTGTTCATTTGCCCGAATACCTCCTTTTGTGGCTCAGTGTCATATTTTGTTTGAAAACTTTACTGTGAAGCCCCATGGAACATTTTATTATGTTAAAGAAGTTATATAAATGCAAGCTGCATTTGTTGTTGTTGTTGAGCTATTGTACTCTTAATATCCCAGGAATTGACACTGAGAAAAACACACATACAATATAAGAATTGACCCTAAAACATGCACAAGCTCACAGCACCAGATGTGAGAGAATTAATAGCTCTCCTTGATGCATAATGTAGTCATACAGGAATCAAATAAATGCAACTGTACAATGTTGGATGAGCGGGAGTGGACAGCCATGTATAGATGTTGGCAGTGAAACAAGAATAGATCATACAATACCTGGAACAGGTGAGAAAATAGCTTTTACTGGGGTGTATTGTACAGGAGTTGACACTGATACAAGCACAAGTCATTCAGTACAAGAATTGTTAGCTTTTAACCTGGGTGTGTACTGGATATTAACAAGAATTGACTGAAACATACACCAGCTGTACAGAATCATAATGAATGAATCAGCATTTTTTAGCTACTGTGTATTATGTAAGCACTGAGACTGAGAAATACATGAGCAAATATAGGTGAACTGCTGGCTTTTACATTTTTGAGGCACAGAGATGTTTCTATGGCATGAAAAGGGTTAAATCAGAAATTTGTCTCTCAGGAATTTGACTGTGGACTTCCTGCCCTCACCTCATTATTAATGTCCTGATGTCCTCATGCTATAGTGAATGGTTTATATCAATACCTTTCTACTACGATACCGTCAACTCTCTATCTGTAACACTCTATCCATAGCCACCACTTCAGCCATAACATGCCACTAATATTAGGAGTTTCAGATATAACTAATCTATGCTTAAAGCACGAAATAATGGGGAGTAAGTATTAAAGGGTGCTTGAGTTAGATTTTGTCAGCTGTGCAGATATCCCGACAATTGATTAATGCTAATGAAACCTGTCACTAGTAGCTGATGTGTGCTGCCTGAATATTACCTCATGGGGGATGGGCTACAATGAGTATAAGCAGATCTGAGAGCTAATTTTTATTTCTTTTATTTTAAACAGTGCATGATATTTTGCTCAGAAGTAAAACTGCATGGTGTTTGACATTTCAATGTGTTGAAGATTGAAGAGAGCTACATTTGTAAAAAGATTTTCAGAAAGACAATTCAAATCAATCTTGTAAACTAAATATTGAGATTCATGGTTTAGGGATGTTTTGTACACATTTTTATGCAGTTTTCTTCACTTCTCTTCTAAAATTTGTTCAGGCCAGTAAATTGCATCGAAAATAGAGGCAAGAGAATACATTAGAAAGGATATGTAGAAAGTCTGGCAGGAAACTTAAAGATAAATAGTAAAGAATTTTACTGTCAGGTGAAAATTAAAAGAATAATTAAAGATAGTGTAGAGTCAATGAGAGATAAAGAAAGAAAACCACATGGACAATGAAGGAATAACAAAGGAATATCACCTGGATTTTCAAGGAAATGGTACATGAAGTTGAGATGAAATAGTTGGATTAATAAAGAAATGGTACTGAAAGGTTTGTGGAATTCAAGATTCATTCTAGAATGTCCAGATAAATAAAAGAGGAAATTGCAAGTGCTCTGTCGACAATCCTTCAAAACATTTTTTGCTCTGGATGTTGTGTCAGAGGACTGGAGATTTGTCAATGTAATACTTCTGCTCAAAAAGAAATAGATAAACTGGGTAAGTGGGTGGCTAGGTATCCTAACATAGGCAGTGAGCTTTTAGATGCCATAATATGAGATGTAATTAATACTAGCAAAGACGTAAGTCAATTAAAGAGAGCCAATGTGAAATTGTAAAAGTCAAATTATATCTTTCAAATCTAACAGAATCCTTTGAGGAAATAGCGTATTATGTTGATTTTTTTAAAAGGCTGTGCATCTACTCAGTATGCAGATTTTCAAAAAGAATTTGCTAAGCTGCTGTTTAATATTTGTGGATAAAATTATGGCATGCATTCCTAAAGGGAATGTGACAACATGAGTAGGTAACTGGCTAAAGGGCAAAAGCCAGCGATAGTAGTTAATAGATTTTTTTTGGACTGGAGGTTGGAAACATAGGAGTCCCCTGGGGGGGTCAGTGTTAGGATCATTATTGGGTTTGTGAGCACAATATCAAAACTTGTCAATGATACAAATGCACATGGTTAACTACGAAGAAGAGTGTACGTGACTTTAGAACATGGGTAGATTAGCAGGTTGAGTAGAAAGATGTTGGATAAAATTTAATGCAGTAAAATGTGAGATGGTTACAGCTGATAATTGATGGAGTAGAAGCCCATGTGGTTCATGAACATTTCTGGGTGATATGGGGGTGATGTAGTTCCCACATGTGCAGTCAATGATGCCCTACACCTGAGGAAAGCCAACCAGAGCCTCAAACCCAAGCACCCACTCATTCTGACTGGTATCGTTGGTGGTAAAGTGTACATAATTACCTGCCCTGGCAAACATGGCATCAACCATCTGTGTGATGCATTTGTGGGCGGCTGACTGCAAAATCCTGCAAATGTTTCCAGCAGATCCCTGGAAGGATCCAGAGGTAAACATGTTGAGGCAAGTGGTGACTTTGACAATGTGGCCACCAGGCCCACTTGGCAGCAGGTCTTGTTCCAGCAGTCTGCAAATATCTGCCACAACCTGATGTGAGACTCTGAGTCTCCTGAGAGTCTGGTGTTCAGGGATGTGGAGGAAGCTGATCCTCTTCCTAGGGTGGCACAGTGGCGCAGTGGTTAGCACCGCAGCCTCACAGCTCCAGGGACCCGGGTTCGATTCCGGGTACTGCCTGTGTGGAGTTTGCAAGTTCTCCCTGTGTCTGCGTGGGTTTTCTCCGGGTGCTCCGGTTTCCTCCCACAAGCCAAAAAGACTTGCAGGTTGATAGGTAAATTGGCCATTATAAATTGTCACTAGTGTAGGTAGGTGGTAGGGAAATATAGGGACAGGTGGGGATGTTTGGTAGGAATATGGGATTAGCGTAGGATTAGTATAAATGGGTGGTTGATGTTCGGCACAGACTCGGTGGGCCGAAGGGCCTGTTTCAGTGCTGTATCTCTAATCTAATCTAAAAAAAAATCTAATCTACCCTGTGTCATGGGTATCACCTCCTGCGAGCTGCACCTCTCTGCTCATCCCCTCTTTCCTTTGGATCAGCAGGTTTGTGAGGAGGATGCTGCTGGTGCTCCTGCTGCTGGTGCTATTGATGCTGCTGGTCATCTTGCTCCTCGTCTAAGATGCAAAACAGAACAACATGCTGATCAGATAGATCACAGGGGCAAAGTGGAGATCAGATGCATAAACCTCAGAAGTCATAAAAATCACCTGTAAAGCAGTGAAAGCAAACTCTCAGAACAAGTATTGTGAGCAAAAACCTTTCAGACAATTAGACAAGGAAGCAGATGTGAGGTCTCAGTACTTACGGGAATTTTTACCTGTCATTTCTTCAGCCCCCTTGATTGCCATTGTGTTATGGCCTTGCTTTCATACTGAGAGAGGAAGTACTAGAGGGTCTGACATCCTTGAAAGCCAGGGCCGGATGGATTGCATCCCAGGTTGTTAAAGGAAGCCAGGGAGGAAAGAGCGGATGCTCTGAGGATCATCTTCAAATCCTCACTAGATGCAGGTGAGGTACCAGACAATTGGAGGTCTGCGAACGTTGTACCATTGTTTAAAAAGGGTCTGAGGGATAGGCCAAATAATTATAGGCTGGTCAGTCTGACCTCTGTCGTGGGTAAATTATTAGAATCAATTCTGAAGGACAGGATAAACTGCCACTTAGAAAGGCATGGATTAATCAGGGACAGTCAGCATGGATTTGTTAAGGGAAGGTCATGTCTTACGAACTTGATTGAGTTTTTTGAGGAAGCAACAGGGAGGATTGATGAGGGTAGTGCAGTGGTAGTGAACTGCTTATGCACTTCCTCACATCCCCATCTATCCATCCACCACTCCCACTCACCCTCTTCCTGATGCAATGTCATGCCTCTCCCACATAGTCACCCTCAACAAAGGCACTGCATCCATCAGTTGCAGGAGAAAAGAGAACAGAACACAGGAAAAGGGAGAGAAATGGATGTGTTCTGTAAAGACGGGTAATCACACAACATGGTGTTCCACAGATCTCACAGTTCACAAATACAAGTGAGGAGGAGCTGGAGGATTGCACTCTTGGCCATTGGAGATGGGGAGACAAGGATGTCCCAACTACCTGGTGACACATTGAAACATCATAGAGTCATAGAGTTATACAGCACAGAAACAGGCCCTTCGGCCCATCAAATCTGTGCCGGTCACCAAGCACCTAACTATTCTAATCCCATTTTCCAGCACTTGGCCCGTAGCCTTGTATGCTGTGGCGTTTCAAGTGCTCATCTAAATACTTCTTAAATGTTGTGAGGGTTCCTGCCTCCACCACCTCTTCAGGCAGTGTGTTCCAGATTCCAACCACCCTCTGGGTGAAATAGAATTTCCTTATATCCCCTCTAAACCTCCTGCCCCTTACCTTAAATCTATACCCCCTGGTTATTGACCCCTCCGCTAAGGGAAAAAGTTAATTCCTATCTAACCTATCAATGCCCCTCATAATTTTGTATACCTCAATCATATCTCCCCTCAGCCTTCTCTGCTCTAAGGAAAACAACTCTAGCCTTTTCAGTCTCTCTTCATAGCTGAAATGCTCCAGCCCAGGCAACATCCTGGTGAATCTCCTCTGCACCCAACCTCCCAGCTCTTATATTCTGTGCCTCGGCTATTAAAGGCAAGTATCCCATATGCCTTCCTATCCACCTTATCTGCCTGTGCTGCTGCCTTCAGCGATCTATGGACAAGTACACCAAGGTCCCTCTGACCTTCTGTACTTCCTATGGTCCTACCATCAATTGTATATTCCCTTACCTTGTTAGTCCTCCCAAAATGCATCACCTCACACTTCTCAGGATTAAATTCCATTTGCCACTGCTCCACCCTTCTTACCAGCCCATCTATATTGTCCTATAACCTAAGGCTTCCTTCCTCACTATTTACGACACCACCAATTTTCATGTCATCTGCGAAGTTACTGATCATAACTCCTGTATTCACGTCTAAATCATTAATGTACACTACAAACAGCAAGGGACCCAGCACCAAATCCCTGTGGTACACCACTGGTCGCAGGCTTTCACTCGCAAAAACAACCCTCGACCATTACCCTCTGCCTCCTGCCACTAAGCCAATTTTGGATCCAATTTGCCAAATTGCCCTGGATCCCATGGGCTCTTACCTTCTTAACCAATCTCCCATGCGAGACCTTATCAAAAGCCTTACTGAAGTCCATGTAGACCACATCAACTGCTTTACCCTCATCTACACATCTAGACACTGCCTCGAAAAATTCAATCAAGTTAGTTAGACATGATCTCCCCCTGACAAAGCCATGCTGACTATCCCTGATTAATCCCTGCGTCTCCAAGTGGAGATTAATCCTGTCCCTCAGAATATTTTCCAATATTTTCCCAACCACTGCTGCTAGACTCACTGGCCTGTAATTACCTGCTTTATCCCTGCTACCCTTCTTGAATAATGGTACCACATTCGCTGTCCTCCAGTCCTCTAGTACCTCTCCTGTGGCCAGAGAGGATTTGAAAATTTGTGTCAGAGCCCCTGCAATCTCTTCCGTTGCCTCACATGACAGCCGGGGATGCATCTCATCTGGGCCTGGGACTTATAAGCCTGCTAAAACAGCTAACACTTCCTCCCTTTCAACGCTAATATGTTCAAGTATATCATAATCCCCCTCCCTGATCTCTACACCTACATCGTCCTTCTCCATAGTGAACACAGATGAAAAATAACATATCACTGACCCATTCAGTCATAATGACTTGACTTCTACAGCGAGTGAATTAGGATCAGCTTCATAATGATATCTTGCAACATTCTTACCTCACAAGTACTAATTCATATATTTTCTCTCCAACAGGGCCTATATGCGCGCAGCAGCAGTCGCTGGAGGTCACAGGCGATGATTCTTCAGAGGAGATGATTTCTTCTGAGGGTGCACCATCGCAGACTCATGCAGACCAGCTTAAATACTTGCACTTTGGCGGGAGTAGTTAGACAGATAATTGGGTTTTCACCTGGTGATCCACACTTCATAAGTTGGCAACAGCAAATGGTGGTGGCAAGAACAGCAATGGACAGTCCGGGTCGATGAGCAGAGCACTCTCCAAACTCTGATCAGTTGGATACCCTGGGTTGAAAATGAGAATCATTGAGTGGCAGCAGAGAATATGAGTTGCACTGGCAAGTTCTCCAAGAACATTGACCAGGGTTGCAAAGACAATGGAGGAGTCCACCTAAAGCATGAGTGGACTGATGTTGCAGGACAATATAATAATGTCTACTTAC